>NW_017305375.1:5360078-5368696 GCF_001594115.1 Trachymyrmex septentrionalis
TGTAATTATTTGAATTAAATATTCTTATTTAGTCATTAATTTAAATATATGCTATTATCTGAATATTCAGTGATTAATATATATTCTCATACATAAATAACTAGCAAGCATTACAGAATATAAATAGTTATTGAGCTTGACAGTGTCTTTATCAGATATACGAATAATAACAGGCCCAGTATTGGTTTCAACTAATATACGTAATTGCAATATATGGTTCTGTAATTCTAATTACACTGATATTTTTCCTGTTTCATAATTATTTTGTGTATATATACAGGTCTAATCAGAAATGTCAACAGGAATATAAATCCTCTGATAATGAAGGCAACAATCTAATATTGTTTGTAACAGCAATAATGATAATCTTGACTTGGATATTAGAATATATAGACACATGTGATATGTAATTATTTGCTTTGCATTGTTCTTTAATATAAAACGATTTTACGATTATATATAAAGAATCAATTTTTTACAAATATATAATTTACTAATTGCTTTATTAAGTTTTTACTAATTAATGTAATATTGCCAAATGCTTGAATATTTTTTATATCGATGTATCAATTTCTTTGTATATTTTATATTACATAACGGCTTGTATATCTTTCATATAATCCACATGTAAATGTATTATAATAATAATTTATACATGTATATACATATTAGAAGTATAAAACTTATGCGGATATTGAAAATATTTCAAATAATTGTCAAATTTTGATAAATTATTTAAATAAATCAAATATTCGTATTCTGACGTCGAAATAAGAATTATATATTTTTATCATGTATTTTATTATATATTATTATTTATAGAATTATGTATTTTTATTTATAATTATATATTTTTATTGTCTAATCTGTATATAATACTTAATTTATGTCATTAAGCTACTACAGAAATTTTAGAAATATTGATTAGAAATAAATTATAATACTTTATATATAAGATTTTGTATTAGTATTTGTTCAAAAGTTGATAAATATTGATTAAATATAATTAATATAATTAACGCATTTAACTTGAAGAATTGTGTGAAAAGAACAAGAGAATTTTATTTATTTATCAATTATTTCAATAATTAATCAACAATACGCATATAACTTATCATAACATACGATTTATTTATTTCGTTGTTTCTTTGTTTAACTATTAACGTTATCATCGTCTATTAAACATACTGAAAAAAAACTAATCTTTCTTAATCTAACAATATTTTACGAATTATTAAAAATATCAATATTTTATTGCTTGACATATTTGGAATTTTCCACATTTTAATTTTGCTTTTATTTATATTTGTTTGTATTTATTCAACAATTAATATATGTAAACGGATCGTAATATAAATAAATATTTTAATTAATAAAATAATTTTTTTTATTTAACTTAACAATTTTTATAATATAGGATTTATTTATTCCATATCACTTTTACAACCTTTTATATTTGTATTAAATGCTGAAAAATTAATTATTGTTAATCAAATAATGTTTTATGGATCGTTACAATATACGGATTTATTATTCGCATTTGAATTCGCTATTTATTTACAAATTATGATTCTAATGAAATTTGCGTATCACAGATTATATATTCATTGATATAAAACTTCAATTTCCTAATATTATATAACAAAAAATTTATAA
This sequence comes from Trachymyrmex septentrionalis, assembly GCF_001594115.1. Taxonomy (NCBI): domain Eukaryota; kingdom Metazoa; phylum Arthropoda; class Insecta; order Hymenoptera; family Formicidae; genus Trachymyrmex; species Trachymyrmex septentrionalis. The sequence continues at coordinate 5,361,735 of NW_017305375.1, forward strand.
AATTAATGTTAATCAATTTGCTAAATTAAATTCTCTACATATAATTAATTAAATATATAGATAATTAAACATATATGAATTATGGCAATTGATAATATAATAAAATAATTTTTAGCATAAGATAGATAAAACAAATTCGCGTTGATATAAGTTAGATAAAGATTGCTCCTAAAACTTGTTTAGAAGAGCCCCTTTCAATTTCAACCTTGACATGTTGTCATCTTGAATGTCATTCAAAAGATTTTAGCTATTTATTAAAAAAATAGAGCTCGGTTATATTTAAAACAACTTTATTTAAAATATATATTTTTAAATTAATATATATTAATATATATTTTAAATTTAAAAAATAAGTTATTAATTTAGAGTATTTATTATTTTAAGAAACATTTTCTGACCTATTTCTTATTTCATATTTTAAATAAGTTTTTGGAATCTATTTTATATATTTTTCATGATAATATGTCGTATGACTTTTGAGACTCATTCCGGATTTATTATAATTTATTTACATATATAGGGATCACAACTCGATCAAAAAGAATAATTTTTTTTAATAGCCATGAAATAAAAATAATAAAAATGATATATGGTCATGTTTCTAAATGTTGGTAAATTCTTTTCACCGATGTTATTTGATTAATCATTTCCTATTAAGTTAAAAAAGAATTTTTTCTCATTTCTAAGAAACTTAATCTTTCTTAATTGTGTCTGCACTTTTGAAGTAAGGGAGCGATATATAACTAAGTGCTTTATACACATAATATTCAAATGTAAAATAATAAACTCGCTCGTGCGATAAAAAGTGTATAGAAAGCGACACGTAGGTATATTTATAAATGTAGTTCGAGCGAAAAGAGAGGAAGCAAAAGCACGTGATGCAAGTACGAAACTTGTATACATATACACGTCAGAGGTAGGTCTCGGCTCTACTTTACTAGCATAAAACAAACCTCGCGGAATTGCGAAACCAAGCAGCTTCATGTCATCTTTGAAACTGACTGCTTGCTACGTGCGACGAAAATTCATGCAGAATGAGTACCTATAGCATAACCGGCGCGTCTCTGGCGAATAAGCCAGCGAGGAGAACTCAGGTAGATAGCACGGTGAAACTTCCGGTCAGAAGTTGCATCCGTCGCCAAGACTTGGCGGAAACTTCCTCTCACCTTGAGAAGCAGAAAGAGAGAGATAGAGGAAGAGAGAAAATCGGGAGGGTAAGCAAAGTAAGAAAGGGAGATTATAACCCAAGCAACGAAGTGGTTCGATAAATGGTCCACTATTAATAAGTTATTTGATAAATTTGCGTCGGTTTAATTTACTAACAGCGATAGGCCACGTGTTTACACAATTTTACATCTGAACTATTTGGGACGTTCGATAAATCAGGCACTGCTTGAAAATTTGCAGATTAATTTTATTAATTGGTTAAACAATTTTAAGCATTTTTTAATATTTCTCGAAAAAGTAATAGCTGTTTCCGCTGCTAATAATTATTTCAATAATACTTACAATATTAATTACTTGTGCAATTTCTATTTCTGATTAGTTTTATCATTTAATAGATATTAGTCTCAATTTATGCATACCAGGGGAAATTAAACTTACATATTAAAATAATTCTGCACATAATTTTCTTATTGTAACTTATATATGTATTAATACGAAAACTTTTATATATTAATACTGAAACGTTACTGTTCCAAGTTTTATAACTTGTAAAACTTTCAAGCAAGTTGAAATTTGAATGTCATGCGCCAGATGCAATTTCGTTAATGTGTAACTTTGAACATCTCGATATGCAAATTTCTTCCATAAATTTTTCTTTTTACTTTAAATATCTCATGTACAATAATACCATTGTAAGTAAGAAGCTAAAGAATCAGCTAATTAATATAACTATTATAACACGTGTAAAGCTATGTGCCTAATTATATAGATTAAACTTATCTCATGAACAACTCAATTTAGGAACTCCGAGATGGTTTCTTAAGTACATAATACAGTATTGTAGAGCTCCAACTTCCGCCAGTGCTCTCTTCTAGCTCTATAAATTGTATGCGAGTTTCCTAAGTTAGTATTCTAATAATTTCTCTCACGCTAGTAGTTCTGTGTACTTGAAAATTCGTGATACACAATAAAGAATAATAACTATACGCACTAACATTAAAAAAAAAACATTAATTAACAAATAAGTCGACATCAATCGAGATAATAAAATATATAAAACAGCACGTTAAATATCGATAGTTTTTATTCAACCAACTCAACGTATACATGAAATTTTAATAACATTTCTTTTCATTCAACAATTATGTGGAAATTTTTCATACATTAATAAATACGCGCATTGACATTTATAACGCTTTTAATCCCTTAAACGGTGTATCGTTTAAAGTAGTATCTTTAACAAATGAGATGTAATTGTACATTTGCAACTCACAATTAGTTTAATATATTTATATAATTTAAAAATACATTTAACATTCAATAATATTGATATATCACTATTATATTACTCTTGTATTCTTTTTCCAAGAATATATTATTTAGTATGATTGTTAGAATCCCTGATATAATTATTTATATAATTTCCCTTTCTATTATTTATGATATCAAATTCTATTCTCTCAACAAAATTATCAAATAAACCAAATTTTAAGAATATATTTTTGTTCTATATTTTGTAAACATTTGTTTCAATAATTAATTCAATCATTCTGTTTCAGTCATTAATTGTATCAATAATTAAATATAATTGAAGTATAATTAAAATATTATTAAAGAAATAAATAATTATAAACATGTAGTTTCTCAAAGAAATTTTTTTCAAAAATCTAATATTTTCTTAGGAGAGTTTTAGGCAGTATCTCTAAAAAAAACTCTATCAAAAAATATTATAACTCAAATTGATTCTGATTATATAAAATAAAAAAATTATTATTAATTTTTGTATAACGAAAACATGGAGATATATTAACTATTATAAACAGAAATTCATACGTGTAATTATTAGCAATGAAACAAATTTTCGGCAGACTTTTAAGTTAATTCTCTTGCAGTATTCTGTAACTTCTCGTTTCATTAATGAAAGATTGAAGTTCCATCATCTACTACCAGACATATTTTCTAGTGAGTGTTCATTGCTCAAACAATATTTTGCAATGATTTCGATCGCTACACAACGAATAACGTCAATGAATTCGCACGATTTAAACTTTTAGTAACAACATTGATAACGTCTCAATCACTTCACAAACGTCATATAAACGAGTACAATTATTTTTCACGTATATACATTGTTATCAACGATATATCAAAAAATACATTTCTTTTTAATCAAAACAATATAAATTATTCCAATACTTAAACAATTTTATTTTATCGTTACTTGCTTCAATTTAATTGTGCTGTAATTCATTTACTTAAATAGAATCATATACAAAAAACCAACAAAATAAATTACATTTACAATCTCTCATTAATAAAAAATAAGTACTTTTATTTTATATGCGTAAGTTTCATAATTTTCAATTAGTACGTGCTCAATTTAGTATTAATATATCCCAAGATATAAGCGAGATGAGTGGAAACTTCGTATAAACTACACGGTTAAGATTGATTACATTCTCTCCATAGCACGCATAATTCTATAAGCTTACCTGCTTATTTACGCTCTCAACAGCTCATTTCGTGAAGTAAAGCAATTCAGAGCGCTAAGTCACAATTAATGACATAATGAAAATATAAAATTATTGATATTTGTTAAAAATAAAGGTTTCCTATAAACATCAAATGCATCTAAATTTTATTTAAAAAAAATTGCTTTCTCTTAATTTTTGTGAAAATTTTGTGAAAGACATTTACTAGTTACAAATTTTCAAAGTTAGAGATTTATAATTTTATATTAATTTTTTCTCATGAATAATCTTAAGTAAATATCTAATTAAAATTAAATAAAAAGCAAAATACTTTATTATCTATTTGCACTGTCGAGACTTATAATACGTCGGAGTTCTTCTTTTTCATTTTCAATTCTCAAAATTTATACATTCTTGGTCGTAATATTAATCGAAAGTTTGTAAATTATACCTTTTGCAATTTTATCTTGTTATAATTATGTGTATGCATGTCATTTGTATATATAGTTCTCTTATAAACACTTACAATTACTATGGATTCTTGCATAATTTTCTTTTAACATTAGTAGCATTAATTCATAATACTGAGGCATTAATGATTAATCACAACACAACTACTTATAGTTTTATTCATATAAATATCACAAAAGATTAGTTTGCCGGTATACGCGCATATATGATATCTCGGTTATGTTTATTTAATCACTTATGATTAAATATATATTAATTCTGATTGGTTATATAATAACATCATCAAAAATATGTTACATACAGTCAAAAGTGATTCGCTTTAACTTCCAAAATTTCTTTTGCGACATAAATCGCATATCACACTTTTCGTAAGTAAGAAAAGATTGACTTATTGAACACGTTGTGCGTATAATAATAGTGATAGAAAAGGTCAGCAGTTTATCGCAGGATGAAAGACACTTTTAAGTGATATTTAAATTCGTCGGTGAACGTCATCACTCAAGAACAAGCAACATTGGAAGACGATAGCGGTATAATTATATAAAAAGACTTTTATAAAATAATTTATAAGATGAAATTTTAAAAGATAGTTCATTAAAAAAAAAAAAGAAATAATATAGAGTTACCTATAGAAGATTCAACATTATTGACAAATATAATCGAAAGTTCATTAGTAGAGATCCATTGAAATGATATTTTCATTCAATAATAAGCAACGGTGGAAGACATTCAATATGTGCAGAATATAACAAGAAATCTTAAATGTCAATATATAATTCCCCGTAAAACACGCGGGATAGCCATTTTATAGAAATATATTTATCGATAAGCTTAACATGTTCGTTGCGCTGTTATTATTAAAATATATGTGAATTTAAAATCACACACACAAAACAAGCTTTCTACAATATTAAACTTGAAACCTGAACCAACATTAGGCAGATCTACAAAATATATTGCAATCGAAATAATTTAACTACATATTATTAAAAAATTAATAAAAATATTCAAACACAATAAAATAAAAAATTATAGATCTAATATATAGGGTGTTTACTTAAATCATACTAAAATATTTCCTGAAAATTTCCGGATTTTCTAAGTACTCTTACTCAAAAGATAAATTAGAATTTTTTAAATGCAACTTTGAAATAACTTGGAGTGCAAGCAACGCGAACAAGCTATATAGTAAATTAGTAGAAATTTTCAAGAGACTATATTCTTTTCTACAATTGGAGATAAATATAGATAAAATCTATAAAATAAGTACGAAGATTCAGGTAGTACATATTGATACACATATATATATATATTTTTTTTTCTAAAAGTATCTAATATTTTATAACCGTTTAAAGATATAAAATCAATATGTGCTACTTGGAGAATACTCACTATATAGTATTATATCTTAGTATATCAGTGAGTTTTATACGATCTTTTGCTGTATATTGTGTTCTACTATCAAATCCTGGTTTTTTTAAATAAAAACTTGCGAGAGTACGCATGAGAATGTACGTAAATATATGCAATATTTATCACTAATTAATTGTTAACATTTTACATTACTAAAAAAATGAATAATTTTTTTAACAGACAGAATTTTAATTTAACAGTAAAATTTCAAAAATTTTCCTAAATACTAATTCCATAAAAATGTTTGATTTAAAAAAAAAAAATCCCCCGAAAATTTCAGAGCTTTCAGATTTTCCCAAATAGTAAACACCCTACAGCATATTATTATGAGTAATACTTATTACTATAAGTAACAGAAAATAATTCGGAATACTTTGTTACTGTACATCCTCATAAATATTATTTATAATGAGATTCGTTTAATACTGATATGTTGATTATTGTCAGTTAAATAATTAAATTAAGCATTCCATCATGATCTTTATTCGAAAATTTTTCTCCAATTAATTTTTTCCTTCGATTATATCTTATTCTATTCAAACTTTCTGCTAAAAACTTTAAACAAATAAACATAAAATTAATTAATTAACGGAATTATTTTCTGATGTTCTAATCCTCTGCAACGAACATGCTAATCGAAAAAATTTATGATGAGATTAACATTGACTTTAGAAATCGAAGGCGTCGGTTTCATAATATACTTTTTTCTTTGATTTCGGCAGACAGAATGTAGTTTAGAAAACTACATGTACCGACACTGTCAGCAATAGCAGGAACTCCGGGGAGGCGGAGTATCGCGCTCGTGACATCTTAAAACTTTTTGATGTGGTAACGGCGATTTGTCCACCGTAGCCTCCATTCTGCGCATTACACGATCTAGTAAAATTTCCACGGCGCGTTCAACATTTTGCCCGGTTGCAGCACTCGTCTCCAGATAAACCAAGCTAAAAAAAAGTATATACAACATGATAGAGAGAAACACAAAAATAAATATATTTCTTTTTTAAATAACGTTACATACAGTTTTACTATTTCTGACTTGACTTACCCATGTCTTTCAGCAAGATCTCGCGCTTTATGTTCGCTGACAACGCGTTTGTCCTCAAGATCAGATTTATTGCCACAGAGAATTATGTCTGGGTCATCACAATATGCGTGTGTCTACACGTATATATACATAAAAATATGATACATTAATTCAATAAACGCAAAACTTTCCCGAGAAAATTATACTAGATTACAGGAAAATTTTAAACAAGACAAGACATTTATTATTGAATTCTGCAATTACAGAACTCAAGCACGTTTCAAATTAAAAATTAATTTCTTATAGTTCAAGAATTAAATTTCTTGTACATATTAATGAAACTTTTATCACAGATGTTTAATTTTTAAATTAAACGATATCGAACTTATGAGTATAAAAATATATATATATAT
>NW_017305375.1:5368796-5374013 GCF_001594115.1 Trachymyrmex septentrionalis
CATTACCTAATTAAAACATTACGGGAGAATTTCCATGTGTTTAATTTCTATAAAATGTTATATCAAAGAATTATAGAGAAGTATAATCATTCAAAATGTCATAGACAAGAAAGTAACATATTCTTTAAAAACTTTTAAATATTATTTCATAATTTAATTCTTTTTAATTACTATTTTTACTTATTATTATAATAATTATATTATTCTTTATTATTATAAAAATTGTTTATTTATTAGTATTATAAATTATATCTTACTATAAAAATCTATATAATTTTATATCCTTGAATTTTCATATTTCTATACTTCTGCATTAGATATATCAAATAAATAAATGCAAGATTGCATTATCTAATTTGTTCAATTAAGTATGTTGAATTACGCTAGTTCCTCGGCTAGTTCTTTAAGGATTTTTAACAATTTTTGTGAATAAATGTTAGTTCAACATCTTAACACTCGGGACTGTAAGGCGCTTCGTATTTAAAGTTTGAATATTTAAAAACAAGTTCCATTTCCAATCATATCATTTTGTGAAAGAATTTTATTTTAATGCAGGATTTGAACAATAAATATCAATTTGTTTAAACAAATGTACATTAGTAATAATAGTCAATTCTATTTACATGCTTTATTTTCATGCAGCAAATAATTATTAAATTAAATATAACTGCATTTCGGTATCACATAAATGTTAAAATCACCATTAACACAAATATTATAATACATGCAGTTGACGATAATTCAAAAGATAGAAGAATCGTTAGATTAAAACACATGCATCAATGTTCTAACGTGCGACATTTATAAATAATAATGCTAATAAATGACAAATACCCGAAGCTGCTCCAGCCAGTTTCTAACTTCAAGAAACGACGATTCATTGGTCAGGTCAAAAATTAGTAGGAAACCCATAGAATCCCGATAAAAGGCTGTGGTTAGACTTCTGAACCTAGATATTAACAATGTTAAGCTACTTGTGTGGAAAGTTAGATTGGGAGTCTTAATCCTCTATTTGCACATGCTGGATGCAATATCATACATATTGATTAGAACATCTATAACTCATACATTTTTTTTTTATCTTTCAGATCTTTGGAATAGTTTGTATTATACATTTAGCAAGCTTTCACAGTGATGTAATTGAGTTAAGATATCACAATGCAGAATATAATATAATGCAGAATCGCATCCTTATACTGGATACCTTCCAACAAATGACTTAGTACAACACAGTGATTATCTCATCCTTGCTTAATTGGTGACCAACAAGGATATAATGATGCACTGTATCATACCATGTCATGTGTGGAAGATACCCATTGTCTCTATCATGAATAATGTAACATAAATATGCAACTATATCTCACTCGCTTGCTAAAATTTGATACTGATTTGTCAAAGTGCAACAAATGCATTTAAACTATTGTACATTGGTTTTCCTGAAAACTACGCTCCTAAATTTCTCTATATTTACCTTTCTTGACCGGCTGTGTCCCAAAGCTGCAAGTGCACTCGTTGGCTTCTACCATTTTCTGTTTGATATATCTATAATATAATAAATAATCTTTACTTCTCGATGCAGTTTTATTTAGCTTATGTGGGATTATTAATTATTCAAAGTCTGCCATCGCAGACTTGTTTTCAAATACGCAAGAGGCTTTCTCAAAATGCAGACAAAAAAGTAGTGTCATTCTCTCACCACTCGCTTCTCCTTGAAATCGATTCCAACAGTGGATATAAATCTGGAGTTGAAGGTACCGTCTGTATACTGATAGAGAAAGCTCGTTTTACCGACGCCGGAGTTTCCGAGCGCCAGGAACTTCACCAAATAGTCGTAATTCATTCTGTCGTGAACACCTCGGTCGAAGGTTCGCGGTGGTCCCAGAAGAGATTGTCAATAAGACGTGTCGAATAAACGATCCAGATGGAGGATGAATGATTGTTGCTGTCAAACGTCTCGTCTCTCGTCACCGACGTCAACTATTGAAGGCGCGCGGCTATCAACGTGGACACCTGTTGCCAATGTTGCCTACGTATGCCACTTTCGAAAGGTCCGCGCCCCTGTTGACGCGGCACGCCGTCGAACTACGTCGCGGACCAGGCAATCGTCTTCCAAAAATCAATCACTCGTGTGTCCGAGCTCGTGTCTGCAGTCAAATCTGACGCGTGTCAAGTCAGCGCACCCCCGTAATAAACCCCGCGACCAGACTACCCCGCGACAGACCGTGACGTCCGTGACGGCAGACGACAGACAGGCCCACACTGCCCGCGCAGAAAGCAATGGCGCTGCTAGCGCTTGGCGCAGGACTGTCAACACTGCTACAGGCAGAGACTAATACCCATTTCTACCAACGTAGATTAACTTTAATCTTGGTTCAACCAGAGAGCAACCTATGGTTCAACTTATGCTCATTTCTACCAACGTAGATTAACTTTAATCTCGGTTCAACCACCGATGAGATCTATTCATCTTATCACTATTAAAGAGCATCAACCCTGGGCAAATTTTCGGCGGTATAAAAAGAGTCCCAAGGGCCCGGAGGTAATTAAAGAACGCTGACATTATCGACAATTAATATAAATTTGTTATTATTAACATAAATATTTGACTCATACATTATTAAATTCATGATTTTTTATTACATAAATGTTCCATAAATAAATATGCATAAAAAAAAATATACTTGTAAAGCTATAATATTCAATATATTGCAAAAAAATTACAATTTTTTCTCTGCAGTTATTATATTGATAATTAAACTTTGACGATAATACTTAACATAAATCACAATTTTAAAGAAAAATCGAATATTATTGAGTTCTAAATGTATAAATACGTCTACTAAACTAAGAAAATTAGTACAATATTATCAGTTTTTAACTCTTAATTACTTCAACAAGGACGCGAACTCCCGTAAGGATGTCGGTCTTTAACAGTATCTCGTCGGTGGCCGCAGATTTTACTCTTTGTCTTTTTCTAATCATTAGAATTAGAAATAGACGAAGAGTAAGTTGAACCGAGATTAAAGTTAATCTACGTTAGTGGAAAAATGGGCATTACTCTTTGTCTTTTTCTAATTCTAAAGATTAGAAAAAAAAAACAAAGAATAAATTGAACCGAGATTAAACCAAAAAAGTTAATCTACGTTGGTAGAAATGGGCAAAAATTTGTTAAACAAAGAAAGATTCAGTATCAATTTCACGACGCGAAATAGGATAGTATTCTTGTATTTAAGACTGTCTTAAGTACAATCTTAAGATGTCATAAGTCAATCCGAGGACTGTATTAGAATCTTAAGATATTATTTAAGACAGTTTTAAAATAGAAACGGACTATTAATATCGCCCCACGTTTAGCGTTTCACAGTTGGCAGCCTTTTCCGCTGACGCTAATGTACTGTGATTTTATCGACAAGATCAGAAAATGAATGCAGCCACGTAGTTTCCAACTAAAAATGAATGTACTGACGATAGTGTACGGATGATTTCGACGGTGACAGAAAAAAGGCAGGCATAGCCTTTCTCATGTAAGGCAGCAACACGAACACGTGTATAACTTCTGAAATCGTAACGTTATAAAAGGGTAGGAATGTTGTCAAGATCAATCCGAAGGAAGGATAATCTATGAACTCCTTGGAAGGAAAGGACATATAACTCTAACATCATGTATTCACTGATATTAACCATTGAGATGTTCTTTATTGTAAGTCTGATAATGGACTGTGTCTTTTACAACGAAATCATTAAGGATCTCTCTTCTTCTGCCCCACTATCGCAATTCAACCAATCCCGAGAGGGTATTGTCGACGGACCAATCGCAAGGCACAGCCAATCGTGTGCGGCAATGGCGGGTTGACCGGAACGCCGCTAGTGATGAGGCGCGAAAACTAAACTTATAATCTATGACTGAAGGAGCTATCTTACACTCAAGTTTCTCTCAGTTTCTCTCTGACGGAATCAAGTAGAATCTGGGATCAAGAGAGACAATTTGTAAGTATGATTGGCATGTATAAACAAACAACATGTATATTCAATAACAAGTGAGAATATATTGTCTTTCATTCATTCTATTGTATGTACATGTTCCGATTTTTGTTTTCTTTTATTACGCAACACGCGAGTTTTTTAATTCATTGATTAATCAATCGCAAATAATAGCTTTTATAAGACGAAGTTACATTTGTCCATAACGTGATTGATTAATCGATAAATTAAAAACTTAATGTTTAATGAGAATAACGAAAATGATTGTTTACTGTGCATAGCTGCTGTACTGGAGTCTATTTCTGACGATGCTACTGCGTGCATTGCGTGTGTCAACAAAGTATGAAAACAAGAAAAATATGTTGATGTATGTACATCGGTATTATTTTTGTTATTGTAAACATAGATTAAGTTAGATTATGCTTTAATAAAATGCTGTTTTTAGTGGATAAATTGTCAATAGTGGGAGGGTAAGTACATTGAAGTACTACCGATCCATGACTTAAAATATGATAAAATAGCAGAAGAAATGAATGTAAAAGTTGACGTCGAATATTGGTGAGTGTATGCCCACAATCATTTAATAGAATTCTTCATTAATCCAGATTACTCGTATTATAATCAACAGGATTAAATTTTCTTTTTAGATATAAAAGTACATCTTATTCTTTAATCCTGATTATATTTATTTATATTATTTATAGAAATCATAATAAAGAAACAATTTAATTAAGAAATAGTGCACGTCCTTATATATTAAGTGAATAAATTTAGAAATTTTATAAATATCTTAGCAAGAAATGTTTAAACATAAATTATTATATAAATAATATAATTTATAATATTAGAAAGATTTTTAATATAAATATTTATATTTATTTGGAAATTTAACATTCCCTTAAGCAAGGAAAAAATATTTGATCCTTGTAACAATTATTTAGGACCAAAAAAATATTTTTGGATACAAGTTAAAATAGATACTATCTATTATATATTTTGAATAACTGAATCTAAATTCATAAGCTGTTTTTCTCCATTATGTCCAGTTTTTTAGATAATCGAAAAGAATAGTAAATCTATAAAATTGAAACATTTAAGAAAAGAGTAAAAGTAAACATGACATTAAAATATATACAATTGCAGAATTAATTTAAATTTTGATAAATTAAACAAAGTGTAAGAAACAAAAAAATTTTTTTTACTAATGTTAGATATTATAGTTTAACAGGTCAT
>NW_017305375.1:5374136-5388696 GCF_001594115.1 Trachymyrmex septentrionalis
TAATAGAATAAGATTATATAATAAATTTATTTAATATAAAAGAATATATATTTATTGAAATTGTTTCTTTAAAATTTCTATAAACTATATAAATAAATATAAAAGAATATATAACGTACTTTTTTAAAGGACTTTTATTTACAAATATATCTTCTGACTAAGTAAATTACTATAATTTTGCAGTGGTTCGTGCGGGCACAAGAAACACTTTCTTGAATTGGCAGAGGAAATAAAGAAAAATGTCCCTAATGCCACTGTCTCTGGTACAGCAGGAAGACAAGGCAAGTTACAAACAGAACATGAATATGAAATATATAATCAGAACTGGAGCAAATACAAAACATGAATATCGAGCAAATGAAAATCTTATAATTGTTATTTTTAGCTTCATTCGAAGTGCAAGTCAACGATGAGCTAGTATACTCGAAACTCGAAACTCTCGCGTTTCCAGACTTTGATGCAATTGCGGATATGATCAAAGATGTGTCTGTGGGTAAACCAGTGAAAAAAATTGAGCATCAGACTGCAGACTGTATATTATTATAAACAAATTTTATTATAAATCAGGTACAAAATAAAAATTATTTTATCGATAGAGGAAAGGAGGCACATAGTCTCTTGCCCCCTTATTCCACAATCTTTTTTTCTTCTACAGTTTTTTTTAATTATGTTTATTCTGTATACTTATCAATTATACTACAGGTAGTTGTTCTTCTATCTATAGTATTATTGGTATCACTCTGTGGCTAACAACCTTGTATCAAAGTAATTAATATATGAATATTTATTGAGTTATTTCAATAAAATACAATAGTATTTTATTGATTATTTTCATAATCCCTCCCTTCCTCTATAATACTACTAAATACTTAATAGAACAATATAAGATTCTTTTGTAAGTACTTAATAGAACAATATAAGATTCTTCTGTAATTTATTCAGGATTATACGTAAAGTTCAGATAATTATTTAGAAATTATTAGGAACAGTAAATGTGATCGCCAATCTTAAGCATACCCTGCGTATTCTCCAATCTAGTTAAGTAGATTCCAAATTTTAACTTTCCATGGAACTTTTCCGCTAATGTTCTCAATGGTTCGATAGTCTTTTTACCAGTTGTTTGATCAATGCATATCATTTGACACCTTGTGCAAGGACCATTTATCTGCGATAAAATAAATGCGTTATAGCAATATACTTTGGGTTAATAGCTTTGTGAATATAAAAAAATTCATACTTTAAAGTTATTATTCCCAATGCGAATATGTTCCCATTTCATTTCATCAAAAGCTTCGCAGCCTTCCACAATAATGTTTCCTCTGAACCGATGCATAGCTGCATCTTTTTTAAAATCTAAGTCGTGAGATATCTTATCAATGAGCCATGACACACTTGCTTCGTTTATTGCTAAATACTGTGCCTGGCTAGAAAATGATATCTCTGTCTTATCTAGAAATAAGAGAATAATAAGGAGTTTACGTAATTGTAATTTGAACTTGAATATTTTGACATCTATACCTTTTTTTTGTCTTCCATGACTTTGTCGTACTAGCCTAAGATTTGGTTTGCCAAGTGCTAAACTCAACCATTCAGAAATTTCTGATCCGCAATCGATACCTTCTACTCTGCTTTCACATATTCTGCTTTGACATACAGGATGTTTTATTGACTTTTCATAAGTATTTTCTAAAGAAATTTCGATCATTGGCATTCCTAGAATAATTTATTATTATTATGTCTAAATAACGCTACATTGAGGGAATGTTGGAACGAAGGTAATTACCACAAATTGTAGTACAACAAAAATTTTCGAACTTGGTTGAAGGATTCCAACTTTTTTTTTACAGAATTAAAATATGTGCAAATAAAAAACCCGATGCATTTGATTTCACAATAAAATCGCACAAAAATGAAAAAATTTATTTTTGGTTTGATAGTTATTATCTGAAGTTAAAGCTTACTTGATGTAAAAGTTTTATAGTTTATATGAGTAGCATATGTATCCACTAAATCTTGGATTACTTGAACAATACTGAGTTTGTAGATTGAAAGAGCCTAGAAGAAAATATTTTAGGTTGAATGTAATTCACATTTGCTTAGCAAAGAATGATAAACAGAGCAATAATCGTGTCTTTAGTAAATATTTTAGCTTGCAAAAGCACTGAAATATATTAGATAAGGATCTAACACGTTTAGAGTGATCTATATGTTTGAGTGAGACAAAACGATAATGTAAGAAACTAAGTTAAAAAATCTATATTATCGAAGTTTAACCGTCGCTTCAACATTCCCTTAAATTGCAGATTACTAAGTCTACAGAACTTAATCATTATTACCTGGATATGTTAGTTTCATAATTTTTTGCTTTTTAACAATAACCGGCTTCAGCAAACATAGATTCGTATAATGTTTTTGCGTCAAGCAAGTTCCAGAAGATGTCATTATCATCCACTCTCTATCATATTCTAGACCTTTCGAATTTAAATTCCATGAATCTGTAATTTCATATGCTCCACATGATTTGATAGGATATACAAATAACCGTTGTAAAGTACATTTATTTATTTGCGTATTTTTTTTTATTTTGTTAAAATTTATAAAATTTCTAATATTAAAATGATTAAGATTTTTACTTTCATTATGGAAATTGTTCTGAAAATTATTTTTTTCGTTTTTTATAATACATGAAACAGAATAATCTATATTAGTATTGTAAAAATAATTTTTATGTGTGTGATTTTTAAAAATTCTCATCTTTTGTGTGTGTGTGTGGTCTTTCCACCATTCGGGAAATTTTCTGATGCATGGTTTGTCAACGAAACATTTGGTAATCATGAGTAAGACTGTCTGAACATCTTCTATTGTAGACATATATCCGAAGGAAATTCTCACTGCTCCGGTCGGTTTCCCATTTATTAAATCTGCGATACCACCACACGTATATCCCGCCTCGTAATTTTGAAGAATATCTTTAGTCGAGAGGGATAAATGTCTCTGGCATGCACCGGGATTACAAAAGCAGCCTGTCCTTAGATGTATCTTAAATATTGCTGCCATATTTAAAACTTCCATGTATCCTACATATTGACCATTGGAGCGCATAACATTAAATGTAACAATGCCGCCTTGCAATCTGCGATCTTCATAATCAGAATCAGAGTAGAGCTTTACGACAGGTTTGTCATTACAATGATGTAGTATTAACAAGGAATGATGCAAAGTTTTAGCAAGTGAAAAAACGTGTTTTGATATTTGATCCATAGTTAGCTTCGAAAGTATTTCGAAGCCATATTGTAATGACACGATAGATAGAAACGGCACTGTACCATCTTCAAATCTGCAAATCAAATTGTTTCAGATAATCAATACGATAGAGAACGCCTGTTTCAGATAATTTTTTTGAAGTCATGCTGCTCTTACCTTTCATATAATATTTGACGTTTTCTGTGAAATCTTTCAGAACTCAGAGCGATGTCTACAGTACCGCCTCCGTAATACATTTTGTCTAGAACATCTGAGCTTTTGTTTTTAACCAATAGAGCGCCAATACCAGTGGGATATCCGAACATTTTATAAAATGATAGACATACAAAGTCTGGTTTGTAAATAGACAAATCCAATTTATTCGTTGCCGCGAAGCTAGCTGCGTCGAGTAGAACGTACCATCTGGTCGATGGTTTTTTAGCAAAAACAGAAAGCGCCCCAGCATGCGCATCACTAATCCATTTAAGGGGATATTTTAATCCAGAAAAATTACATTGCGCAGAATACACAAAAAGAGAATTACTGCCCGGTTTCTCGTTGAGATCATGAATAGTAGTTGAACGTTGATCGAGAACTTTAAATGCCTGATCATGACCTAGGCAAATGACGTCGGCTCCTCTTGCCGCAACTATATCTCGCATCCCAAGAACCGAAGTGTGATTGTCCTGTATGTAAACAAAACTTCCCGAATGCGGGGACGTTGCTAACTTGTTGTTTTCATCCGTTGTAAATCGAAATCCTTCCGCGATTATCTTTAAACTCGCTGTGGCACCCGAGGTGAAGATGACGCTGTACTCATCAGGATTCGTGTTGAAGTGACTTAAAACTCTGAGAATAATTATTCAAATCAACTGTAAATTCGTTATTATATTATTATCGTCCATTTATCTGTGACTCTCACCGATATCTCATACGTTCGATAATGTCCTGCGTCAGCGAACTCCCGGCGGAATGGGGATTTGTATAAAGAGAGCCATGCAAATCGGCACTAATATTTCTGATCTGCGTATCCGAATACAGAGTTGTGCCCGCATGATCCACGTAGCACTCGCCTAAGGATCACGCAGAAATAATCTAGCAGCATTTTTATGTAGCGTCATTCATAGGGTACGTTTCCCTTGTATTAAATTAAATTTAAAATATTAAATTGTAGATCATTTTTTTATCATATAAGTGTTATTATTAATCTTATAAGTGATAAATCAATAATCCAGTATTGATTTTTTAATTACGATAGAAATATTTAATATAGTAAAAAGAATGCAGAAAATATTAGTGAAATATATTTGCAAAACATTTTAAAGTTATCGGACATTCTTTTCATTAGGATCTTTTGATCAATTTGGAATATATCTTAATAAAAACGTGTCATAGCATCTGTAATTTTTATTTCAATTAATGAAACAAATTGAGAAACTAAGAAACTTCGAGTGAGAAAATGTATAATACAATTAAGAAAAGTTGCATATCATCTAAATTATTCAAATGTATGACATAACAAATATCAATGTACACTGCAAGCATTATTCTTACATGTACATTGTGCAATGATAGCGCTACGAGATGCCTTAAACACAGAAATAAATCTTTTGGGGAGAGAAAAAGACAGAAAGAGAGAAAGACGTCGATTAAAAGAAGGATCTAGAAGTATTATATTTTTAATTACATAAAAAAAATACTAAATTGTCAAAAATGTTTTGAATCACCCTCCACTGTTTTTATATTCAAATTTATTTTTATATATAAATTTATTTAGAAACCACAACAATTTTTGAAAATAAAGACCATGTTCGATAACTATTCGTCATTATTATTATTCAATTGTCGAATTTAGGTATCATTCTAACTCCTTAGAGCGAAGAACTCACGACAATCTATCTCAACTTGCTCAGTAGTTTTGAAGTCCTGGCAAGAAAAGTTTCATTGAACGAAATAGACCGTAATCAAACTATTATATATAAGATTAGGATTATATGTCAGGTGCGATAGGACTTAGAGCCGTTTAGATGAATAATGTCTACTAGACTGGTAACGAATAATCATTGAGCATGATAGTTTTTATTTTAAAGAATAATTATCATTGTTCTAAAAAAATTTGTAAAAACATTTTTATGTGTAAAATTTAATGGGTGATTTAGAATCTTTTTGGGCCTAGTAAGATTATTCATTTGATTGAAAGCACATTGAGAGCAAAAATAACAAAATTATATTAATATATACCTCACACATCACATTGAGCTTCTAACACTGCTACTGTTTTAACTATTGATACTTATGCAGTTTTAATTTACTTTCTATAATTGAATGTACTCATCTCTATACACTAAATCTGTATATAAAAGACCCAAAGACCCAAATCTATATATAAAATAGACGAAATTTATTTACTTTAATATTATTTAAGCTTGAAATCACGAAAATATTTAAAATTTAGAAGAATGCGAGAAGTAAAATTAATTTCTTCAGTGACTCAATGACTCACTCACGAGAAAGCCGGTGGAAAGAGAAACTTTGAGACGTACTGTACAATAATAGAGTCTCAGTACGTAAATAACTTATAACGATGTCATCACGCATGTCCTTGTCACGTCACTGTCACGTAGTTGAACCGCGTATCAGTCAAACAATTTCTACTATAAATGTAAAGATTTCAAGAAATCATTAATGGAAATGCGTCGATGTCTAATAAATTACCAAACTAGTAGTTTGATAAATAAAGCAATAAATCAGAAGTCTGTTTTTTGTGACTGAACTAATGTACACTCATACTTAAAATAAAATAGATATATATTTCAACTTTTTAAATTGGACGAAATTTTAGTACGGGTTCTGGTTCTTCTCCGAGCATCTCACCTTTAAGCCTTGAGAAATCGTTCGCGAGCGATCGCACGGTGGCATCATCGTAAACTGGTGTAAATTTCACTATATCCATCACGTCTATCGATTTGCGTACCAAATCTTAAGAGCTTGTAGCGCACACTGAGGCAACTCCAGAGGTCCACTTCCACTATCGACGCGAAGATCACGCAAGCTATTACTCAACCGGTTAAGTTTCAACTACAGTAACTATACACCGTCGCAACCAAGTTTAATGACGTAAAAGAGATTGGACGGAAGTAATCGTGGACGACGTGGACACGCGCGACTGCTCGCGCAGCGCGCTATTGTCGCTCGCATGTTCATGTTGTAACGGAGTAATTAGCGCAAATAAAGGCTCAATTCCACCAATGTAGGATTAACTTTAATCTTAGTTCAATTTACCTTTTATTAGGGATGCACTGTATTTCCGGTGCATCCCTACTCTTTATTATTTTATAAATAAACAATAAGTTAAACCAAGATTGAAGTTCGACTATCTTACATTGATGGAATCAGTCTTCTAAAAATGTCCGCGCGGAAGGCAAAACGTCGTTATCGAACAAGAAACTTGCGTCCCTCTCCAACACGATATCTGTTGTAGACATATGAAATAAAAAAAGTTCTGATACTTTTTGTACGTCTTTATCGCCTCGCAGCAGATATACAAACTCGAAGGTAAATAAATTATTTATCATGGAATTGCATAACAAGAATATTACCAATGACTTGCTGTATTTTACTTAAATTTGTTATATTTGTTAAATAATATATATTTTATAATAGTTAAAAAAATTATAAAAATTAAAATAGTGAATAAAGAGCAATGATAGTCAAACAAGAAGTCAGTGTTTAGTTAATGATAATTAAATGTATATTTCATATGAAATTAAATTGACAAAAATTTAAATATATCGGCAATAGCTATGGTACATCAAGCTGTTTTTCCAGCTAAATATTTCTTAAATATTCGTAAAATGTTCCTAAAATCTCAAAATATTATTCCAAGAATATTCAAGAATATCTCAAAATATAGAATGTAAGAACAACATTTAAATATAGTTTATAGTAAAAATTACTTCGAATTAGATAGATGTTTCTTATTGATTTACAGATTCTGAATTTAATGTTGCAACTTCAGTATCTTTAGGATAAATTTTCTCACAAACGTAACATAATAGAATAATTTTATTTACGCATTTATTTTTAGCGACAAAAAATCTATAAGAATATTTTCCGGAAAAATTGTTTTCTCTATAAGATACTTTATCTGTTCGTAATCTAGAAAGAAATTTAAATTTATCGAACAGTGTAATTACTAATTAAGTAATTAATATTCAATGCCCCCTATTTTATTCCATAATCCTAATCCTCTTTTCCTCTTTAGTTTTTTTATCAATTACGTTCTGTATATGTAAAGAACTTCTACTTATAGCATAATTAATATCATTCTATAATTAGTAAACTTTGTATTAAAAGTAATTATATCAAATGCATATATATCTACAGAGAGTTATTTCAATAAAACTAAAGTTTATAAAACTAAATTCCCTTCTTTTCTTTATACAGTACTAAGTACTGAATAGAACATATTAAGATATATTACTTAATAGAACATATATGAAGAGATTCTTTTGTAGTTTGCTCGTGATAAATTTTATACGTAAATAATTATATAGAAATTATTAGGAACAGTAGATGTGATCGCCAATCTTAAGTATACTCTGTGTGTTCTCCAATCTAGTTAAACAGATTCCAAATCTCAGCTTTCCATGCTCTTCCACTAATGTTTTCAATGGCTCGATAGTTTTTTCGCCAGTTATTTGATCATCTATCATTTGACATCTTGTGCAAGAGCTGTTTACCTATCATTAAATGCATTATAGCAATATACTTCGGATTAACAGCTTGATCAATATAAAAAGTTCATACCTTAAAATTGTTATTTCCAATGCGAACATGATTCCATTTCATTTCATCAAAGGCTTCGCAACCTTCCACAATAATATTTGCTCTGAATTGATGTACTATATCTTTTTGAAAATTTAAGTCATCAGATATTTTATCAATGAACCATGACACACTTGCTTCGTTTAATGCTAAATAAGATACCCGATTAGATAACTCTGCCTTATCTATAAGAGAAGAAAAATTAATTTTCTATATATTATAATATAAATAATTACAACTTAAAACTTTGACATTTGTACCATTCTTTTGTCTCTCACGACTCTGTCGAATTAATCTAAGATTTGGTTTGCCCAATGCTAAACTTAGCCATTCAGAAACTTTCGATCCGCAATCAATACCTTTTATTTTACTTTCATGTACACTACTTTGATATTCCATTGACTTTTCATTTTCTAAAGAAACGTCAATAGTTGGCCTTCCTAAAATAATTTACTATCATTTATGCAGGGTTGGATACTAACTACTTAAGAAGTTAAAAGTTACATAAACAGTTAAAAACTTTTAACTTTATTTACTTTTAAATTTTAATTTATTAACTTTTCTTTTTAAATTAAAATTTTTATCTCTTTAATCGCGCTAATATTATTTTCTATAAAATCTTAAACATTAAAGAATTAGTTTAGAAAAAGCTGAATGATTATGTACTGGATGCGTAGTGTCCACAAATGAACACAGATTGGATCTGTATTATACATAGAAAACGCTGCTCTGATGAAAACAAAAATGAGTATAAATCGAATGTAATGGGAGATTAATACATGCGTAAACGAAACTTCTAAGAGACGAAAATTGAAACAATAAAACATAAAAGAGACGTTTATGCTTTTTTTACGTTCCGTTGTTCTCTTAGAAGTTTCGTTTACGCATCTATTACTCTCTCATTACATTCGATTACGGTCCGATTTTTATTTTCACTAGGGTATCAATATTATTATATCATACTATCCTTATTTTACGTCTAACGAGCAATAATGAAAGAATAACAACTTTTTATTTATACAGGGTGTCTCGAAATTCGAAGAAAATATTGTTACAGTGTGAAACTTCGTGAAAAATTAAATCGAAAAATCCTTTACCATTTTGCAATTTTAGCAATTTTCCAATTAGAAAATGCAATACTGAAAAGTTATAAAAAATTCTTTTCTTAAAATTTAATATCTTGTCAACTATTGCGAAAATTGTAAACTGGTAGAGGACTTTTCAGCTTAATTTTTCACGAAGTTTCACGCTGTAATAATATTGTTCTCGAATTTCGGGACAAAATCCTGTACATAATTGTCAAGAATGTGGTAGCATGACCAACACAAAGAAGAGCACAAAATTACTTACGTTTTTAAAAATTGTCTTTTTTTTTTATAATGTAATATCTAAATATGAAAATACTTATGCAAAAATCTAAAAATTATTTTTTTTATTGTACAAGAAATATATTTGTTACTTTATATAATTTACAAATAAAATAATATTTATCTGATGATCTATATTGTAACTGTTTCATTATTTAAAGTATTTTAAAGCAATCTGATTTCAAGAAAAATTAGTATAGTCTGATTTCATAAAAATAATATTTTTTTAAATTAACTTTTTATTTAACTTGAATTAATTAAATCTTAATTGAGTTCATTCAACTTTTAACTTAATTAAATGAATTTTATAAGATATTAACTTTGACTTAATTTAGTTTAAAAAAACATTAACTTTGCATTTATGCTAATATAATACTACAAAGCTATTGCAGAATACTATAACTTATTCATAAAATTTAGCTATCATTATGTACCTGGATATGTTAATCTCATGATATTTTGTTTTCTAAGAATAACAGGTTTAAGCAAATTTAGATTCGTATGATACTTTTGCGTCAAGCAAGTTCCAGAAGATGTCACTATCGTCCACTCTCTATCATATTCTAGACCCTTCGAATTTAAATTCCATGAATCTGTAATTTCGTATACTCCACATGATTTGATAGGATATATAAATAACCGTTGTAAAGTACATTTGTTTATTTGCGTATTTATTATTTTGCTGGAATTTATAAAATTCCTAATGAGCTCAAAGTTTTCATTTTTATTATGGAAATTGTTCTGAAAATTATTTCCCTCTTTTTTTGTAATACGTGGAATAGAATAATCTACATTAGAATTGTGAAAACGCTCATGATTTTTAAAAATTCTCAATTTATGCTCTTTCCACCATTCAGGAATTTTTCTAATGCACGGTTCGTCAATAAATTTGGTAATCATAAGTAAAACGGTCTGAACGTCTTTAATCGTAGACATATATCCGAAGGATATTCTCACTGCTCCAATCGGTTTCCCATTTATCAAATCTGTTTCACCACCGCATATATATCCGGCCTCATAATATTTAAGAATCTCTTTTGTCGAAAAGGATAAATGTCTTTGACATGCACCAGGATTACAAAAGCAGCCTGTCCTAAGATGTATCTTAAATGATGCTGCCATATTTAGAACTTCCATATATCCTACATATTCCCCATTGGAGCGCACAACATTAAATGCAACAATCCCTCCTTGCGAGCTACGATCTTCATAATCAGAATCAGAATAGAGTTTTACAACTGGTTTACCATTACAGTGGTGTAATGTTAACAGCGAGTGATGCAGAGTTTTGGCGAGAGAAAAAACATGTTTTGATATTTGATCCATAGTTAGCTTCGAAAGTATTTCGAAGCCATATTGTAATGACACGATAGATAGAAACGGCACTGTACCATCTTCAAATCTGCAAATCAAATTGTTTCAGATAATCAATACGATAGAGAACGCCTGTTTCAGATAATTTTTTTGAAGTCATGCTGCTCTTACCTTTCATATAATATTTCACGTTTTCTGTGAAATCTTTCAGAACTCAGAGCGATGTCTACAGTACCGCCTCCGTAATACATTTTGTCTAGAACATCTGAGCTTTTGTTTTTAACCAATAGAGCGCCAATACCAGTGGGATATCCGAACATTTTATAAAATGATAGACATACAAAGTCTGGTTTGTAAATAGACAAATCCAATTTATTCGTTGCCGCGAAGCTAGCTGCGTCGAGTAGAACGTACCATCTGGTCGATGGTTTTTTAGCAAAAACAGAAAGCGCCCCAGCATGCGCATCACTAATCCATTTAAGGGGATATTTCAATCCAGAAAAATTACATTGCGCAGAAAACGCGAAAAGAGAATTGCTGCTCTGTCTCTCGTTAGGATCACGAGAAGTCGAAGGCTGACCGAGAATCTGAAACGCCTGATCATGATCCAGATAAATGACATCGGCGCCTTTGGCCGCAATAACATCTCGCATGCCGAGAACCGACATATGATTGTCCTGCACATAAACAAAACTTCCTGAATGCGGGGACATTGCTATCTTGTTATTTTCATCCTTCGTAAAACGGAATCCTTCCGCAACTATCTTTAGACTCGCTGTGGCGCCCGAGGTGAAGATAACAGTGTACTCATCAGGATTCGTATTGAAGTGACTCAGAATTCTGAGAATGGTGATTCAAACTAATTAATAAATTTGTTATTATATATACGCTCATTTATCTGCAGTCTGCAGCTGTAATCTCTCACCGATGTCTCATACGGTCAATAATGTCGTGTGTCGGTGAATTCCCAATAGAATGTGGATTTCCATAAAGAGAACTATGCAGATTGGCGCTAGCATTCCTGACCTGCGTTTCTGAATATAGAGTTGCACCTGCGTGATCCACATAGCACTCGCCTAAGGAAAAAAATATGGAAATAACAGCATTTTTCAATATCACATTCATTTGATACGTTTTCTTTGTATTCAATTAAATTTAAAATATTGAAAACAATTGTAAAAGATCTGCATTTGTTATCAAATAAATTGTATTATTAATCTTTATACACGTTGAACGTGGCTACATTTGCCGTGCTGCAAGCGTTGCCGCGTCTATAGTGCAAGAACCATATATACGGTTATGATGTATTCATATGTTTCTAAAAACTTTCTGAAAATAAATAAAATTTTACAGATATAAGGTACCTGAAATTCGTAATCAAAATACCACGGCAAAAAGTTTTCGAAAAATTAAGTAAAAATATATAACATTTTTATTTTAAGGACTAGTTGCTGAGACGTAAGGATTTAAATATAATCAATTATAGATCACATTTAGACGATCACTTTCCATCTATATATTACGGGTGCAGTAGTATTAGTAAGCGCATTCTTCAACACTTAAATATTATCTATCTAATGCCTATTTCTATGCAATTTAACTTTAATCTCGATTTAATTAACTCTTTATCTTTGTCTAATTTTAAGAACAAGAAGAAGATGAAGAGTAAATTAAACCGAGATTAAAAATTTAATCTACATTGATAGAAATGTGCATAAATGTAATTCTCCGTAATTGGCTATATTTTATTTAATTCCTATTATTTCACAAATTATTGTTAAAATTAAAATTTTCAAACAACTTTTTTTACTTGATTTTTTAAAAACTTTCTTAATGTGATATTTTAATTCGTGAATTCCGATACATTTCATGTGAGTGTATATGTATATCTCAATATCTTGAGGCTGCTCAGTGAACAGTTGTACTAGTTGCAGCACTGAATACAATTATGATTGATACTTGTCTTTAATTCTTTGCTGGATCTAATTGTAAGTATAGAAACCAATCAGGAATGGAAAGTAAGCAATGCCGTTATTTTTATCATTATCTTTTATAGCAACGATTTGATAACGACATCGCAATTTTTTATGACGGTAACGATAACTAATTAAAAGCTAAAGTTGCGAAAAAGTTTTAAACTTGTCATCATGCGTTGTTTATTGAAAAAAAGTAACTTATTACTTAATTGTAAAATAACAAGTTGTTAAAATAACAAGTTGATACGTTACAAATTAACGAGTAATTTTTTTTAATAAATAACGCATTATAATGATTTTCAAAAGTGACTTTCTTAGTCTTAGCTTTTAGTTATCGTCAAAATTGCAACATGTTATTGCTAAATCATTATTATAAGAACGGTAAAAATAACGATTCTTATCTCTGGAACCAATTAGGTAAAAGAATCACTGTTCGCTTATTGAGCAATCTTCTTTGCTGAACGCAGCCATTTAGATGTAAGAATGCGGTTCCATAAATATAAAATTAACTTTAATCTCGTTTAACTTTTTTTTTATGTTTTTCTAATTCTAAAAACTATACTAAGGCTGGTATTCGATTCTTATATTTGAAATTGTTTTAAGTATAATCTTAATAAAGATGTCATAACCCAATCAGAGGGCTGTATTAGCATCTTAAAACATTACTTAAGATAATTTTATAAAATAAGAATGAATTATGAATATCTCTCTAAAAAAATCTCTTACCTTCAAGTCTCGTGAATTCGCGAGCGAGTGATCGCGCAGTGGCATCGTCGTATGCCGGCGTAAACTTCACTATATTCTCTATCATGGTGTCCATCATATATGGATCGATTTCGTGCAAGATCTTAGGATCCCGTGATGTACATTAAACACACTGAATTCTAGAGCACTATCTGCACTATCGATACACTGAAGATTGGAAATATGCAAACAATTGTTCAGTTTAAGTTTCAACCGTAACCGTTGCGTACAAGGATTAATGACGTGAAAAAAATGGAACCATCAACATATATATATATATATAGAATCCATTTAATACTACAATTTCACTACTGCACATTCATTAAGTAGCTAAGTATTGCTGAATAGCAATTTGTGAATAGCAATTTAACATAATTGCTTGGATCTAAAGGTAAGATAATCTCATTCAATTTGTCACTGCTACTTAGCCACTCAGTGAGCGTTTTTACTACTGAATACACGTATTATTCATAATATATATATGAACAACTAGGATCGCGGTTTTCTTCTAAAAAAGAGGGAAAAAAAATCAATATAAATAAATAGAAGAGCTATGTTAAAAGTAAATTAAGAACATTAATATTCCGAAATAAATATAAAGAAATATAATAACAAACGTTTCGACGTTGATCGGGTCCTTCTTAATGTTAAGATGCATTTAAAAAATTATAATATTACATAAGTGTGTTATCGGATTCTCAGAACAAAATTACAATATTAAGTTATCTAGTAAAAATAAAAATACGTTGATACGTATCGGATGTTTCTGTGTTCTATCTTATTTAAAACAAAAATATGTAGTTTGAAATTTGTAATGTAGAAATTGCTTAAATCATTTTTCCTCTTTGAAAAATTATTCTGTTCACCAACAATTTTTTAACAGCTGTTAAGATCAAATCAAAAAATTAATTGTTGTAATGTATAATAGTTGCAATAAACAATATTTAAAACTAGAAATTAGAAGAAATGAAATTGAAATATGTGATTTAAATTGATATATTATTAAAAAGACAGTTACAGTTTCAGTTTCAGTTAAATATAATAAATTCGGTTACAATATATGTCAAATAAATTAGTGCATATTAAATT
>NW_017305375.1:5388796-5392572 GCF_001594115.1 Trachymyrmex septentrionalis
ATGCGATAGTTATTACAATCCGTATAAACCACAATGCGCTACCAAAGCGGAGAAGAATTCCGATAGTATCAGACAACGTTATGAGTTAAAGAGAAGACACGTAGACTACATAAATATTCATAAACACGTGTAATCATATATGAAATATATTCATACATATTCGTACATCCCTCTTTCTTTTGTAAAATTACTTTTTTAGTGAACAGAAATAACAATAGTAATGTAAAAACATAAAAAATAATTAAAGGAATAATTTTAGCTTTGTTTGTTTTAGAAAAAAACAAGTTTGGAAAAATGTTAAAAAATTGCTCACATACACAATTATGCATAATTTTATATAGAGGGTATCTCAGAAATAGGAGCCGCATAGAATGGGTTAAGGGGAACAAAAAAGTCTCATACCATTTTGAAATATTCGCTGTAGTTTTTGAATTAAGAAAGAAAAGGTATAAGCCAATGTGCGGCGCCGCGCGAATTCGTAGCATCGGCGCGCCGCCGAGAGAAGGCATGATGGACAGTTATGAATTTGCGCGGCGGTTTTACTGCACATTGGCTTATACATTTATACGGCTTTCTTAAAACGGTTTAATAACGCCAAACCTGTTTCAGAAAAAGTTTGGATTTTCTAAAATAGTTTTAATAATATCCATA
This sequence comes from Trachymyrmex septentrionalis, assembly GCF_001594115.1. Taxonomy (NCBI): domain Eukaryota; kingdom Metazoa; phylum Arthropoda; class Insecta; order Hymenoptera; family Formicidae; genus Trachymyrmex; species Trachymyrmex septentrionalis. The sequence continues at coordinate 5,389,448 of NW_017305375.1, forward strand.
TTAAGGGACGTTTACAGAACATTTAACACCGGCTTTAACTAAAACGGTTTTACCAGTGCGTGAAAACGTAGTCAACGTTTTGATTGCATAATGGATCTAATTGATCTTTTCCTTTTTTTGTGAAATTTTTTAGCAAATTGGGAATAGAAAAGGCTTTGCTATTTGAATATATTAACAATTCGAGAGAATTTTTCAAATATAGAATTCACGTATAAGATATTGCGAAAAATTTTTTCTTATTTTTCTTAACTTTTTTTTAAATAGTTCTACTATTATTATTGATGTAAAATTTGATTCTTTTTTGAATGGAGGAAAAGATTAATTGTAGGATATCCGTTATTTAAGAAAATATTGATAGCATTGATTAAATTATTTTGCTGGAAACGAGGATGACATAAACGTATTATTTTGTCTACAAAATAGATTACACTCCTCTTGTGACAAAGCGGATGGTGTGAATTGAAATTGAGAAATCTGCCGGAAAAAGTTGTGTTGCGATATCCGTCAAAAACTGTGTTCTTCAACCAACAATATATAATGTCCAAAAAACTTAATCTACCGTCAGTGCCAACTTCTATAGTAAATTATAATCTGATATGTAATGAGTTAAAAATTCTCAAGATATTATTAATGCTTTTTGGAGCAGCTAGAATAATGTCATCCACATATCGAAAATAAAACAATAACATAAGTAATTTCCCAATTGCAATTTCTTTTCTGTATTACCATATCAGCAATAATTGGGAACAAAGGTGACCCCATGGCGGTTCCAAAAATTTGTTTGTAAAATTTATTGTTAAACGTAAAAGTGAAATTTAAAACCATACGAATAGCAATCGAAAATTCTTCCAAAGAAATTTTATTTTTCTTGGTATTGGTTGATATGCATTCCTATTTTTGAATAATAATATCAGATACCAGTTTTACAGGAACATTATTCAATAGAGAAACGACATCCAAGGAAACCAATAAATAATCAGGCTTGAAATAAGCATTCTTTAATTTTTTGATAAAACAGAAGTTATTCTTAATATGGCTGGGGGTTTCAGGTATAAAATCATTGATATTATACAACAAATACAATGAAAAATAATATAATAGACTATTTACTGATGAAATAATAATTCTTAGGAGGTTTATGGATCTTTGTTAATCCATATGATCTGGGAATGCTATCATCGGTCGTGAGTCAATATTTTTAATTTTAACTAGATAACTTATGTAATATTATAATTTTGTTCTGAGAATCCGATAACTTATGAAATATTAATTTTTTGAATGCGTCTTAACATTGAAAATGACTCGACCGGCGTCGAAACGTTTGTTATTATATTTCTTTATATTTATTTCGGAATATTATGTATAAATGTTCTTTATTTTTAACTGGCTCGTAACTCTTTTATTTATTTATATTGAAAAAAAATTTATTTAAAAGCACTATTTTGTTAATTAAAATTTTATTTAAATATTTATTAAAATATATTATAGATATCCTTTTATGTTAATTATTGATACTATCTAATAAGTACTACATTTCTTGTCTAATTCTTTCTATATGTAATTTTTTATTAATTGTTATTCGTTAATTTTTCGTAATTAAAGAAAAAAATATATTTCTATATAAAAATGTAATAAAAAATAATATATTTCCTTGGTATTTTATATTAAACTTTTTTTACAATAAATTATTAAATTTATTCGATAATCCATATTGTAATTATTTTTTCGTTTATAATAATTTAATTTCAAAAATTTCATTCTAATATAAAGTGTTTTTAAAAAATAACTTTTAATCTAAAATTAGAATCCTAGATATAACAAAAGCGCAACCGAGCACATTTAAAGGTTATAATTAATCGTCCAAAGAAAAAATGGCGATCTGTGTTTATATCTGACATTTCACAAACGGAGTGTGATTTCTATAATAGTAGTGTTTCTACTGATTATAAAGAAATACTGATTCTCTTTAAAAACTACAGTATATATATCAAGATTTAAAAATAATGATACTTACCGAAATTAGAATCCTAGAAGACTATCCGTAGAAGAAATGGCGGAACCAATCAGAAATCGGGACAGCGGTTGCGCTTCTCTGTTATATCTAGGATTCTATCTAAAACTTAAATTAATTTTATAGATCATTAACTATAACTTAACTTATAGGTAGTTACAAGAAAAAAGATTAACTTATTTAATCCTGATATTTACCTACCTTTTAAAAAGACGTATTCTTTACTTATAAAAAAATATGGCGATAGAAATGTTATTCACAAATCATAACATTAAAGATGCCGACTGTTGCTATCTTAACTGGATTAAACTCTCTCCTGTGTTACCTCTTATTCTACTAGTAATTACGATGCTTAGTTCGTTTATATATGTCAATAGATCGAAAAAAAACTGCTGACAAGACGCTCAGGTATTTACATCATAATGAGTAATTAATGCAAATTAAGAGTATCCGCGCGTTATTTAACTTGATAAAAATCAAAGTGACCTTTTTAATTAATTTTTTTTATACGGCACATTAGTCGTCAATTATCGCTTTCTAACGCACACGTCACTCGTGTTAAACTAAAAAGTGCTGACGCTTGCAGATTAATTGTAAGTACACGTTTATGTAGAGGAAAGGCCCCTATTATGAGATACTGAATTTATTTTGGGTAAATGCTAGAAGTCTATAGGCAGAATTTAAAAAAATAATAGGTCATTTTGAAGGAAATTTAATAAGCCTGGATTTTCAATTCAAGAGCAATAAATTCATGGTGGAAAATCAATAGATTGCGTTTATTAGTTTAACAGAAACGCTATTTCATATTAGGCGCCTGTATCATAATAGGGGGCTTTCCTCTATATAATACATCGCGCATTATAAGTGCCTCAACATTCGTTGGATGAAATTTTTCGACACATTATATTTAGACGCTATTATATGTATAAACATAAAATAAATGATTAGACAAGTAGAGAAGAACAGCTGTACAATCAGTAATTAATATTAATATTTCATACCATACACACGGTATCATATTATTTTATAAATTCATATATTGATATGTAAAATTAGTAGTATATATAAAATAAATAATTTATTATAATTATATAAATTATATATAATTACATAT
>NW_017305375.1:5392672-5408837 GCF_001594115.1 Trachymyrmex septentrionalis
ATAATATTTTCTTAATCGATCTCACATTTTTACATAAAAGATTCATCAGTTATACAACATTTGCAGAAATAAATAAGACTGCGTTGCAAAATCGCGTCAATTTATTCAACTCGATAAACGTTATGTTTTTAATTAATTGTTTTTTATACGACACACATCAATCGCTAACTGTTGCTTTATGTAAGGCACATGCCACGCCGTACATTTGCAGATATATATTTTATCGGGTAATAGGTTCTCCTATTGTTCAAATCTTTTGTAATTTATGAAAATTGTAAAATAGTAATGTTGCAAGAAGTCAAGTTGCTATGATTTACTACAAACATTTCGAACTTCTCAACGTGCGTGACGAGGTGGCCGAGTGGTTAAGGCGTTGGACTGCTAATCCAATGTGCTCTGCACGCATGGGTTCGAATCCCATCCTCGTCGAACTTTTTTTATTTTTTTTTCACAGAGAGCAAATTAAATGTTACATAAAACGGTTAATGATTCAATATTTATACGATTGTGTAATAAATGAATTTAATATTTATACAATAAACAAACTCAACAAATTCTGCAGTACTATTCACAGAAATAAATTTTTTTACATTCGAGATTTCTATTTGTTTGACTTACATTTATTTCATTGAAACAATTTAATTTAAATAAAATACTATTTTGTTTAATATCAATTTTTTAGTTTCATTGTATTAAACCTATATTGTTTGGCAAAAAAAAAAACACGATTATTTGAAATAATAAGTACTCTTCGATGAAATAATATTTCAATAAAAATATTATTTTGTTTAATATTAATTTTTTAATTTTATTATATTAACTATATTATATACAATATATTGTTTAGCAAAAAAAAAACACGATTATTTGGAACGATACTTTTCGATGAAATAACATTTTCTTTGATTATACTAAATATTATTCTATAAAATAAAATGTTTCTTTGCAACAAGATATTTTAGGTGTATGTAGGATAAGATGTATATAATTTAAAGGTAAGATATGCATTTGAAAAGTTTTAAATAACCACACTTTTTAATTTAAACATTCATTTAGTTAGATTATTTCAATGAATATATTTCTTTGGATTTAATAAAATTTGTTAAATTTAAAGGAAACTTTATCAAATTGACATTTTATGATATTTTGATATATACATACGTAATGTATAAATAGGTTCCGTAAAAAAACAAATTCTTAATAAAAATATCATTGCATATTTATGGTGATATGTATAATTTCAACGTTAAAAGAGTCCTCGTGGTAGCATCTTTATCACTTGTCATATATATCATGCCTGAGCACATGAAATATTAGCTTTGTAATTAATTGACTTTAATCGCTACTAAAAATATAATCTCGATATTTTTGTATTAGGATTTTTTTCTAAATTATCTCAAGAATACGTTAAAAAGATTTATGATAATAATCACATCATCTTGTATAACAATAAGAATGTTAATAATAAGAACTGTTTTGCATATGATATTTTATATATTTTTGTAAGAGGTCAAGAGTCGTTACATTTACTGAAAATAAAGAATTTAGGATGATATTGGGTCACGGACGGAAAGACGGACGAATGTAACCTCCGCGTATAGTGTACTTTTACAAAGGAAAAAATTCGACATCTTATGTGAAGGGGTATATCTGTCCGTGACCTAGCGCCATCACCTAAAGCGCAGTGGTGACCAACTTTATGACAAAGGGCTGATCATGCCGATCTCTTGTGTCATACAAATTTTGTATGACTTTTGCTAATTTCTCGTAAACAACTCAATTGAGTCTTTGAAGGTTTCAGGGACATTTATTAAGATAATTTCTTGAAAAGAAATTGAAAAAGCATTGTAACAGCAGGGTTTGGTTTAAACATAACATGATTCGGTATCTTTCATAAATGTTGAAACTGACAATCATATTGAAACGCCCTACGTTTGTCGTATTGAAGGTTCAAATTGCATAAGCATTCATAAAGAGTAACAACTTATGAAGATAATACTCGTAAAATGTTATTCTCTCCAACATGACAATTTACCTGTCTTCTGCCGACATCATATTAAAAATCGATTAAACGTAATTTATAAGTTTGACGTAGAGTAAAGATCATTCATTTTCTCTCGTATCTGTTATTGTTCCATTTATCATTTATTGGCTTTAATCTGATATAATTACGCTGGTATTACTGTCCGAGTATTTACGAAGAAAAAGAAAGATAAAGTTCTCCTGTAAATTTATTCAAAATTTTCCATTTGTATGTGTGCTCGACGTTAAATTTAATCGCATTATTTATTTCATTGAGATATAATGATCAATTCTTAAAATTGGCGAGACAAAGAGCGAATTTATTTACGCGATGATCGCTTTGTCTCATTTTGTATAACAAAAACCGTTGTTTTTCTTAATAATACATGCACGGAGGGAAAAAATTCGCTATGAACACTAATTCCATCTATGCCATATATAGCAGCAAATTCCATTTGCAAATATAGGAATAGCAAATTATTTGCAGGTGTAGCAAATATTTATTCTTTTTCGTATTCGCTATAAAAATTATTTACAACAAATGCAAAATATTTATCAAATATGCAAATTTGTTTGCTACAAATGTCAAACAAATTTGACAATCAAATTTTGTAATTTTTTTGCGTTCGTAGGAAATCTTTTCCCTCGGTGTGACGTTCGAATTAAAATTTAAATTTATTCTCCTCGAGGCTGCGAAATTGTCCACGATCACGCCTATTTTTGTATCTATAATAATAGCATAAGCAGAGCACCTAAAAAGTGTTACGTATCTCCACTGTTACACATATGACACCGCTTATGCCGATACGGGAATTTGGAGAAAGTGCGTCCTTGGTGAGTCCTATAATATGGTGAGTTTATATAAATGTATCATATATTACGTAAGAGAGAGAGAGAGAGAGAGAGAGAGAGGAGAGACTAACAAAAGTATACACGAGAATCGCATACCACCTAGTTTCCTTCTTTTTAAATGAATTAGATTAATCGCACGCACATTGTCATTGCGTATTCATATATATGTAATTTGTATATAATTTGTAGGTAATTCAAATAAAGTAAGATTTGATTTACACGATATTTTTTTTACTAGCGTGCTAATCTTCTAGTTAGAGAAAGAGCAACTAAAAAATATAATTTTATAAATTTTTTAGGAGAAAAAATTAGCAGCAAAAATATAACTTATATAATTATATCTTTTTAGCTACTGAGATTTTCTAGTTTGCTAGAAGACGCTAATTGCTAATAAAAAAGTATCGTGTAAGTCAAGGCTAAAACGTATAAAACTAAAATCACATGATTTCTTGAATAATAAACATACATGCTGCTATGCCCGCTCTGATACTTGAGTGTATCTTAGAAGTTGATCCACTTAACAGTGCAAATACTTTGAAGTATTCTTTGACTGATCAGTTCATAAAATTCTTTCTTCTGATTAGTCAACACATTTACAGTGTTAAAGATTTCACTTTTTAGAATGTGCATGTATTATTAGAGCAAGCGTAATAGCATGCTTATCATTCAAGGAATTCGTGTGATTCTAGTTTAAGAGGAAAAAATTGCCTGTTTGTGACTTTAACGTCGAATTCAATTTATTCACATAACTTCGTAAAAAGTATCACAATCTCTCTATTTTTATACAAGAAAAAGTTGCTAATTGCACGTAGGATTTAATTACGCAAGTATACATCTTTTAAAAGAAGTATTCCATTTGTAACGTTACAGATTGCAGATATGTTTATTCAAAGAAACGGGGCGCACAAGAGTAACAGGATAACCGATGAAATCGAAAGTACAAGTGCATCATAATGTTATCGATACATGTTTACCTTATTTGAGCCACCAAATATTGAGCGTATTTGTCAAATACGCGTATTTGTCATGGCGTTGCACCATCGTAATACCAAGAGTGAAGAGTAATTAGCGGTAAGCGTTGCGCGCCCTCGACATTTTCTAATAAACCGTACAGCACCAGATCTGCAATTTGAATTTCGTGAGGAGCCACGCCCGTTGCTCGTTTCCCCTCGAGCGATCATTCTACCTCTCTTTGCGCCTCCTTTCGTATACTCCTTTCTTAATGATATCCCACAAAGAAGTCCCATATACATCTCCCTCTCTCGACCATGCATCGACCATACCCAATCACCTCCAGCAAGGTAAGTGCTCAAAATTCGATTGAACCCCCTACAACTTTACCCGCGTATAAATAGTGGCCGACAGCTACCATTTCGGCAGAAACCCAGTAGTTGTTCCACTTCAAACGAGCAAAATGGCATTCAAGGTAAGCACGTCGACTTTGTCGGGAAAATATGTCAGTATTTTGTGGTAACGGTCGAAAAGAAAATAAAAAATTGCAAATTTTGAAATATTAACGCGATAGCATTCTGAGAAAAAAATATTGAGACAAGAATTTGTAAAAGAACTACAGTCAAACGAATAATCAAAGCATCTATTTCATCCATTCTGTTATTTATCATATTTTTACGAATACAGTAACGTAAAATAGAACTGAAGAAATAAACTATTGTATTAATCCAATAAAGCGAAATACATAAATAGATATCACGCGCGTATAAATTCTAATTTTTTGTTATCTTACTTTATCTTACATTTCTTTGAAAGCTAAATCTATAAGACACAGTATAGAAATAAATATTAAATTTCCCTCACTTAATTTTGATATATTATCTATGATTAATCTATTCTTTCGCAGTTCTTATTGCTCGCAGCATTCGTTGCGGTAGCGAGTGCCGGCGGGCCAGCGGCGTACGATATCGGTACATTGTCCGCTGACCACAGCAGCATCGGCTACAGCCAGGAGTCGACGCAGAAGGGCTACGCCGGTCAGAACGTGGTGTCCTCGTACAGCCGCGCCGAGGACTCCGCGCACTCGTCGGTACGCGTGAGCAACAGCCACGTGAGCAACGACGCCCTGCTGGAGCAACACGCCATCGGCTACAGCTATGCCGCGCCGGCCTTGGCCAAACCCCTAATCGCCGCACAGCCCCTGATCGCTAAAACCGCTTATGCCGCCGCTCCGGCCTTAGCGACATATACCGCTCACCCTGCCCCGTTACTCGCCAAATCCGCGTACGCCGCCGCACCCGCCTACGGATACGCGGCCGCGGCCGCGCCGATCTTAGCCGCGAAGACGGCATACGCCGCCGCACCCGCCTACAGTTACGCTAGCCCGCTCCTGGCCAAGACCTACGCCGCCCCGGCTCCGCTCATCGCCAAGACCGCCGCGTACACCACGTACACCGCGCCAGCAACCCCCCTGATCGCTAAGGCCGCTTATGCTGCTCCTCTCGCCGCTCCACTCCTAGCCAAGTCCTACGCCGCCGCTCCGATCGCCGCCGCCCCGGCTCTCGCATACTCCGCTCATACCGCGCCACTAATCGCGAAAACGGCATACGCCGCCGCACCCGCCTACAGTTACGCTAGCCCGCTCCTGGCCAAGACTTATGCCGCCCCTTACTCGTACGAGACGGCTGCACCCGTAGTACACGCCACCTTCAGCGGCTTCGGTACTAGCTATGCCTGGTAAATGATTCCAAAACTGCAGATCTCTCACGATCGTTCGGCGTGATTCTTTCCTCTGACAGTGATCGTATTTCCTTCTGGTACACGCGCAAGATTATCTACGTAGATGTGTATATAATATTTATAGTATATAATATTTGTATATTTATACCTCATTGTATACACGTATATTTTACTCTGTTTCATGAAAATTTCCAACAGAAACCTTTATATAAGAAATCTTCACGCGGAACATGTATTTTAAGGACAGAATGCGCCGTTCACATTTACAGATTAGTTGCGAACAGAAATTTTATTGTATTAAATATGAATAAAACGATCTTGTTAACACGAAACAGAACATTTTTTTTTTACTTTTTAATTCACATGTAAGAAGTCATTTCTAACGCAGATAAGTAGGCAGTTTAAGTATGAAGTGTGAATAAGGAGACATGATCGTATCGATCGTGTCTCGGCGCTGAAGAGCACGAGATCGAATCGTATATCTATACACAAGCCATCGAATATCATTAATTCGGAAAGTAATACAGGAAAGAAAGTCACGTGCGTACACGGATTAAGCAGTAAGTACAAAAGACTAGGAATGAGCTACCTGAAAAGCATTCCGATATAGAAGAGAATGAATGGAGTATCATCTAATTTCCAATTTGAATTCAAAAGAATTTGCATACAATGGATGATCGAAAAATACATCGATCGTTCTCACAACGTTGTTGCACGAATCCACTTGAATAGTCGACTTACAGGTCGACTTTCACGTATGACCGGTTTTTCGCGTAAACATCAGAACATAATGATGAAATGATCGATGCGTGATATAGTTTCTCATCCGAACAGAATTTTCTTTTATTTAGCCATTGGTTTATAAATAAGTTTCGCTGCAGGTATATATAATTGATCTTTTCTTTTGAAGATCTTAAGTTATTAATTCTACCTAATCATGTTTACATTTAGCAGGGTTGGCAAACGTTACTTTTCAATTACTTTGCCGATACTTTTTATAGTAAATAATTTGATGACCATGTTGCAATTTTTTATGACGGTAATGCTAACTAACTAAACGTTAAAGTTGTGCTAAGATTAGAATAAAAGTTACTTTAAAAAATAACTTATCACATCATTACGCATAACTTCCTTTTTTTTTAGAAAAAAAAAGTTTGGAAAAATATAAAAGAATCATATAAAATTATTATATATAATGTTATATATAATTATACATAATTTTTTAACATTTTTCCAAACTTGATTTTTTCTAAAACAATAGTGAGAAAATTAATCTTTTAATTATTTTTAATGTTTTCACATTACTATTATTATTTTTATTACGCTAAAAAATAAATCCGTATAACAAATCAAACTAACCAAGGCTCCTTATAAATCAAAGAAAGGATAGACAGTAGAAGTCAAGTGCAGAAGACGTCGCGTAAATAATACAATATATCTATGAAATGCGAAACTTCTTTATTCTTTACTATCATTATTTTTATTACACTAAAAAGTAATTTTACAAAAGAAAGAAGGATATAAGAAAGAATAATATGAACATGTATGGACATATTTAATATAAAATGTATATTTATGAATATTTATACACGCTTATATATGTTTATATATATTTATATATGTTCAAGCATGACAAATTTTTTTATCATTATTACTTACTGAAAAAAGTAATAGGTAACGAGTAACGTTACAAATAATGAGTAAAAAGTAACGCGTTGCAAATTAGGAGTTATTTTTTTCAGTAACGATTGATGACTTTTTCAACCCATTACAAGTAACGATTGACTTTTATAACTCTGATGACCATTATCGTTATAAAAAATTCATAATGTCATTACCAAATTGTTATTATAACAAGATAATGATCAACAGAAGTAACGGCACTACAAGTAATGCATTACTTGCCAACCCTGACATTTAAGTATTTAGTAGTAAAGAATCCTTCGATTGCAAATTAATAACCGCTCGCATCGTCTTATAAAATTGTGAAAGCGAATAAAGTGGACTTGTTAACGTAACGAAAACGCTTTTACTTTTTAATTAACATGTCGCGTCGTTTCAGGTAAGTAGACGTCAATTAATGATTCAAATAAAGAAAAAAACATGAATTCTTAAAATGAAGAATTCAGGATAATAATGCTGTTTAAATGGCTCAAAAATTTTAGAGTGTATTATGTATATGATGGTGATATCATATCAAGTGAAACAATGCAAAAGTGTTTATAAAGTTTTTGTTTAAGAAATATTACAATATTTTAAAAGATGAATGACATACAAGTATAATCATTCCAATTTCAATAACGATGTTTTAAACCTATTGATAAGACAAACTCGTTACACAACAAGAACATTAGCAAAGATATATTAATTGCAACTTAAATTGGCAAAAATAAAAATTGGAAGTCGAACGTAAGAGGAAAGTGACAAACACATGGCAGCATAAATAAAGCTTATTCTAAAAGGCGAAAATAAGACAACAAAAAATATAAAAAGGCGTTTATGCTTCTTTTAGATTTCGTCTCAATTTTCGCCTTCTAAAAGTTTCGTTTACGCTTCTGTTATTCCCCCTTTACAGTAAACTTATGCTCCGATTTTTATTTTCGCCAGGGCAAACGCAGGAATCTCTTTAATCTCGCGTCTTTGATTGAATTGCCGCCATTGTCGTTAAAACTCTGTCATCATCTGCGAACGACTGGAGCGACCATCAGCTGACACGAAATTGGCGGGAAACACCAATTTAGATCAGCTGTTCGTACAGTCACAGAGTGCCCCACAGTATGTTTCCATCGCAAAGGAATAATAACAGTGATTACGCAAATTATTTGACTGACAATACTGAGATTGATTTCATCGAGCATCGATCGAAATGGAACCGATTTGCACAAGTAGATTTTACGGCGGCAAGGTACAAAAGCGATCACCATCCCGGTCACCATCCCCCAAGATTTGTTGGGTGAAAACGTACCGGGTCATGCCATCGCACATATTGGGCCCGACCCAATACTGGCAGGAATTTCACAAACAGGCTGACGCTCTAGCCGTGGCTGCTGAACACAGCACAAAAACGGACGCGTTATGTACCTTCGTGTATCAACGACCTAGTGACGGTAGTCGCAGATTCGTCGTAGCGCATCCGGAAGTTTATTGGTGGTATTACAAAATTAAACCGCAAGAACAAAGATGTTCATACGAGGTGAGTATGCAAAACTTGCAATTACGATTTATTTATACTTACAGGAAAAACGTTTAGATATTTAAATTTTCTTAGATATGAAGAAGATATGAGATAACCTTGTAGATTTACGTCTTACAGAAAAAAAAACGTTTAGATATTTTTCTCGAACGTTTCACAATGTTTTTCATTATGTGCACTTAACAGAAAAAAAAACCGTTTAAATATTTTTCTTGAACATGAAAAAGACATGCCTTAAACGGTTATTTCCAAGGAGCGATAAATAAAAAAAAACACAAGTATATATACGATAATTATGTTACAATTTATAGAAAATTAAGAGTATATAATTACAGTTATCTTTTTGGACAAATTCTTCTTTGTTAAGAAAAAAACTAATTGTTTGGATGAGTTTTAATGATCTTTCTGCACTAAAAAAATCATAAATTTTATAGTATACTCTATTACGGATATTTTATTTATTTTAAATTATATCTCTTTAATATGTTGAATAATATGAGATAATTTGTAAAAAAACAATTTTGAAAAAACTGAAGTTAAAACACAGACCATTAAAGTCTATTAAATCTTCTGGTTGGCCTTCAAGTTTAATCGTTGATTATTCGAAAAGCTTCTACATTCTGACAGGATGTATGTATTATTATTCAATTTTTTTAAATCATGATGCTTGCAAGTTTTCCTTTCTGCACTCGTTGCTCATTTTCAACGTTTGCTTTATGCTTTTAAAAATCTGTGATAAATGTTTTCTTTGCTCTGTATTTTTAAGAAAAAGAAAAACTTATTTTTGAAAAAGATTGAACGCATCTCTTTTGTGCACTAGTCGATTTAATGAAAGTAACAACCTATTATGCTGTGAATGTTTCCTCTGTTTCTTTTTTCTTTTTAAAAATCAACTTCTGCTGGAATAATATTATCGTGAAGGTAGCAGCCCTCTGAAAATAATTCTAATAATACATAAACATTTTTCTCTATGTTTCAAAATTTAAATTGTGTTATGTAACAGGGACATAAATTCCTTTTCACAATATATTTTAATAATACATAAATACATACATACATATACACACACACACATATATATATATATATATTTGCTTCAAGAATAAATCAACACTAAACTAGGTCATTAAAACTTATGAGAGCCACTGCGGTTGTTAATGCCAATTAATTATTACATACAAAATTCATATAAAAAAACAAACGTTTCTACTCCAGTTTGAGTCCTTTTCAATCTACAAATTAGTGATGACAAACGCAGTTCCAATCTCTCTTTCAACTCAGTTCCAATCTAGTCAACGTAAATGAAGGCACTTTCGTATACTCTGTATATATATATATATATATATATATATATATATATATATATATATAAGATACATGTATGTGTGTATAAAGCTTAAAGAAAATTATCAATTTTACAGATAATACCAAAAGATTCACCATGTTGGTTATATCTGGACTTGGAATATCCTGTCGAACTAAATCCACTTTGCAATGGACCACGCATGACCAAAACGCTGACAGATATCATACGAGCGTATTTACTCAATCACTATCACCTGTTATGCGATACAAGTAACTTTTTAATACTAGATTCTACAACTAGTAAGAAATTTAGCAGACACGTGATTTTTACTATGAAGGATATGGCTTTTAAGGACAACTCACATATTGGAAAATTCATCAAAACTATATACAATGATATTTTACTTTATTTGAAGTCGGATACGCTATCGAATGGAATTTTAAATCACTTTAACAAAGCAGATATTGAGGAAATGCTCGTGAAAACACAGCACGGTGAAAAATTGTTTATTGACAATGGTGTCTATACGAAGAATAGACATTTTCGAATATATCTGTCCACTAAGTGGGGAAAACAATCGTATCTAACAGTTTCTACAGATTGCATATATAATGCAGTGAATAAGTGCAGAGAGAAGGAGTTGGGGATCTTTTTGGATTCCTTAGTATCGTACTTTCCAAACAAGCAGAATTTAATTTTGCTCGAGTTTTTTAATCGAAGCGACGTAAAAGCTAAACTTTATTCAAATGTACCAATACGATCCATTCGCGAAAATGACAACCAGAGCTCACCATATCCTGAAATAGATAGGTACATTCGTAGTCTCATCGATCCTGGCAAGATACGTATTGCTAAATATTTTGATAAAACTAAAACGCTGAGATATGAAATTTATGGCAACAGGTAATATAACTATAATCGATAATAGTGATCACTTATTAGTTCTTATTTTTCTATATACATCCGTCTTGCTATTGTAAATGATAGTACATAATATTTTTACATTATTTTACAGATATTGTGAAAACATTGGTAGATATCATAAGAGCAACAACGTATATTGGATTGTAGATTTAAACACGAAAAAGGTATATCAGAAATGTCACGACGAAGATTGCTCGGAGTTTTTATCCACACCAAAGAATTTACCAGAAGAAATTCTTTTTAAGTTAGACATTGAAGGTGATACTTTCATGACTGGTGCAACAATAGATGAAGATATTACAGAGAAGATATAAAAATTATTAAGTATGCTTTTATAAGCACAAATATTGAATATATGCAAAAATATATGTATATAATATGAACTATATAATTAATCTTTAGTAATAATAATTTTCAGGTCTTTTACACAATCATTCGTGTCCGGATGTTAATTTATATCACTTTTACAAGTATAACTTATATAAGAGAATAGTACAAACATTATTAAGAAATTTTTACATATAACTTAACATTTTTAGAAAGTATTTATAAGGTGATATATAAGAAGATGATTTATAAGGTATTTTCAAAATTGTATAACAAAAATTAAAGAACATAAAGATTGTAATAAATTTTATACTATGTATAAATGTTCGTATAACTTGATGTTTGTAGTATTTCAAAGAAAAAAAATACGCAAAATACGAATGATCCAATCATGTGTACTAAGGATCAATTTATAGTTTTACGATTACTTGCGATCAATTATGAAAAATCATTTCTGAGTCACTATGTTCAGGAAGTTTAATTTGTACATTTCTAAAAATTTGCAGAATTTCTTTATCAAATCGTTTTCACGACGCAATCTGTTACTAAATTTAAAATAAATAACTTACCTTCTGTTCTCTGAATATATACAGATAATACACTATATTTACGTATGTTGCAAATATTTATTAACATTCACACACACACACACACGCGCGCGCGCGCGAAAGTAAACGTCATAAATTTGACATAGAATGTGTTCCGTTTTATGCAAGATGTACATGATAATTATTTTTTATTCTTGTTGTCTGCAGAATGTTAAACAAACATAAAATAACACCTTACACAATATACATAAACAGAACGTACTTATATATACATATACGTCATACTAGTAATACACTCTGTCTAATCCCTCCACTTCTTTCTTCTCATTGATGTTTCCGTTTATATTTATGGAGTTAATCCGTAGCATTGTGTGTTGTATTCTGTAGACTGAAAAACAAAATGTTAAGCTCATTAATATAAGCAAGACATGAGGAATGAAACAAAAATATCTCTTTAAAAGTATCTTACAGTTTATACGGCGATACTGTTTCCTCGGTCGAAACCTAAAGCGAGTTTTTGTATGGGATAAAGTCTTTTCTATAACTGTTGCATCAACTGAAACCAATTCTCTATTCAAAATTGGTCTGCCTATGAGAGTGAAGTCTTTACTGCCAACCAGTAACACTTTTTCCAGTTTTAGTTGATCGCCTATGTTCGGTGGCCAGAATCCCTCAATAATTATAATGTCATATTCTGTTATCTTAAATTGTTTTCCACATATTTGGACAACTGCGAACATACGGCCGATACTGTCTGTTGCGATCTGATTGTTGATTTCGTTTGTTACATCTATGAACAAGACAAAACTATTTGTTAGAATTTATTCATAAAAATTGAACATTTATACATGCTTATAGAATAATTTAATAACCAGTGCATATTTTGCCTCTCTCTTCATCCCATTCCTGTATTTCCGTTTGGTAATCCAGGATTGGCCTCATCCATGGTGGTTTAACCGTCCGATATTCTGCTATTGGTGTTTTCCACAATCTTAATGCTGTAACGAAAGATTATTTTTCAATATCTTTCTTGTACTATACAAATTTTGGGTGATTTCGTGTCTTTGTCTCTCTGAATTTACATATAAAATTGCATTAATAGATTTATTATAAAATTTATTTACCTAATTTTATTAGGTTATTATATTAGGTTAGCGTTAAACTTGAAGACTTTAGAAGTTAAGATACCTGTCATTCCGACAATAATATAACGCTATGTATATGTTAGATTTATTATAAAAATTTAATTTAATGAAATCTTAATATTTTGTAAAACCTTACTAGATGGTTTCAGGCACTTTATTTCAGAATTTGAATATAAAATTTTTTAAGTTTTATAAACTTTTATTAGATTTTTGTAAAATTTTAATATAATAAAATGAATCTTATTTTATCTCAATCTTTAAAAATAAAATTCTTAGGTCCGTATTCAGAACGCGCTTACAATGATGTAAGCGCGCTAACATATACTTTACGCATATTATAAAATTTCAGAGATAAAAGCGCGTTCTGAATACGGACCTTAGATTATAGCGCGTAGGAAAGAGGTTATGTTTGCATTCAAGAGAGAGGTTATATTATATTGTTGCGTAGTTTCTGCATATTATAATTTCTAATTACATACCAGGATAATATTGTTTGCAAATTATGGCCGATGTTACTTTTCTCAGACAATTATTCGCCGTATAATTAAAAAATCTTGATAAATTAAGTAACGTCGCCATCGCGACACGAAACAAACTGCGATGTGCGGCGATGGAAAACTACAGGTAGACCGGTGATTGGAAAATGCGAATAAAACCAATATTGGTAATCAACTTTTTGCAGAACAACTTGTTTCCGACAAAAAATTGTCTAATATATGAAAATAATCACGGGAATCATTATTAATTGAAAAAAATTTTCTTGATGTTCTTGATATTTTTTTATTTTTGAGCCACATGTTTTTAGATGATAAAATTGCCTAGCGGGAATTTTCAAAGGCTGATTGTTTACATCTTGCGACGTGCATTTCATTAAAAAATTAGGTAATTATTTAGAACAATCCCTCCGCTCTAGCTCAAATCTTAATAAAAATATACTTATTCTACGTGTTTTCACTCAAAACGAAAAAATTTGGCAAAAAACGTGGCGGTCAACCTCGAGTTATTAAGTGTTAAAGTTGAAGATTTTAAAGAGATTAAGATATCTATCATCTCGATTTGATACAGCTCTATGTATACGTTCTGCATTAATTACACAAATTCATTGCTATAAAAACACATTCACTGCTTTAAAAACACAAATTCTCTGCTTCATAAACACAAATTCACTGCTATTGCAAAGAGATTCTGAGAAGACCATTTGAACATTCGCGCATATCAGTTCCGGTTGCACGCATGCGTCACTGCCGACACTGGCCTAGTTTTCAAACCGGATCAGAATGTAAGAACCAGCCAATTACAGTCAAGTATTCCCCTGTTACAGTCGAACGACAGAGGAATGCTCGACTGTAGTTGGTTGGTTCGTACATTCTGATTTGGTTTATACCCTCGGTGGAAACTAAATCAGTTGCCGTCACTGGCGGCCGGTCAGTCAGTTTAGTCAGTTTCCGGTCGTGGCAATATCGTGGGATTGCGTGGGACTTGCGAGGACTTGCGGAGCACACAGAAATGTATGCGTAACGCGATGGTCGCTTGTTATGTTTGACCGTCTCGTCGCGGGTGATCTCGGTAGTGTATCGCGTCGACATCGCGTCTCCGTCACAGAAACGTCCGCAGTCCGACTTCACAGTTTTCCCATCTTCTTTCTCGTCTCCCTACTGTTATCCTCGGCGTCCACGGTTCGGTGACACAGTGTCGGAGTGACGTGTACGGCCCAAAGAAGCATGCAGTTTTACAAAGACAAGCTGTTGTCATCCGGTCAGCTGAAACGGCTCAGTGAGCACAAGTATAGCTGCATGAGCAACAGCATCCTCGACGGCCTCCTGCAGCCATGGTGGGACTGGCTGGTCAGCAAGGTACCGCTTTGGCTCGCACCCAATCTCATCACCGTGCTCGGCCTGATTGTCAACATCGTCACTACCCTGATCCTTGTCTATTATAGCCCGGACGCGAGGACCGAGGTAAGACTGACATTAGAAGCTTCTAACTTGTCTAATCTGTTTCTTCATGAGACACGTCCTTCCTCGTTCTTCTTGAACACCACCGTATCTCTGTGACGCATATTTTTCTTATCATGAAAAAAAAAAAATTTTTCATGTAACCTTTAAGTGAGTAGAAGTAACCATAGTACTTTGTAGGTATAGTTTTCCTTAAAACTTTATTTAAGAAAAGGAAAAAGATATTGTCCAGATACTCAGAAGTTTTTTGAAGTTCATTATTTTCACATTTCTCTATTTCAAGGATATAACTGATGTAAATTTATAACTGTAACATATAACAATAAAATTATAATTAGTAATATATAATTTATGAAAAATATAACATACAAAATTAACATACTAAATTATAGTATAACTACAAAATTATAATTTTTTAGGATATTTTGAATACTCTATTTATCAATTTCTATAGCTTTAAACCATCTTTGTACTCAAAGGTTAATTAAAAAGCTGTTTGCTATGACAGTTTTATTTATGTTTTACTTGAAATATTTCATAACTCTTTGTCATTCAAATTTCGTGCAAGTGAAATTTTTTTATCACATGAAAGCTCTTTTATTAGTTGTTACAGACAAATCTTAAAAAAAACTCTTAATTTGAGAATTTTCTAAGATTTCTGATGTTAATTATAATAAAACATGAAGTTACAAATCATAACACATATGTGTCTACCTTTAAACAATTTTGTTGTATTATTTTCTATATAATTTGAATTTTTCTAACCAGGGCAGGATAATATTTTTAAAATTAATAAATAACAAAGGTACAAATTAAAAAGAAAAGAAATTTTAATAAAAGACTGTGAGAGGATAATATTTTTATTTTAAAGGATATTTTTATTCAAGGATTAATATATTTGAAATTATTATTTTGATTGAACAAATCTTGCACAATAATATTATAATCAAGATAAAAGACATTATTGTCTTATTATTGTCTTAGTATTGAATCTCATCAAGGAATCAATTTTCTAACTGAAGAAGTATTATTATTGAAAATGCAATGTCATACAAATCTATTACTCATCCATATAACTCTATTATTGATGTAAATATAAATCTGGATGCTATCTATGCAATTGTATTCAAATATACCTTAACTTTAAAGCAATTGAACAAATATATCTTTATATGAAAAATTTTGACATTGAATCCTATATA
>NW_017305375.1:5408937-5452079 GCF_001594115.1 Trachymyrmex septentrionalis
ACTGACATTAGAAGCTTCTAACTTGTCTAATCTGTTTCTTCATGAGACACGTCCTTCCTCGTTCTTCTTGAACACCACCGTATCTCTGTGACGCATATTTTTCTTATCATGAAAAAAAAAAAATTTTTCATGTAACCTTTAAGTGAGTAGAAGTAACCATAGTACTTTGTAGGTATAGTTTTCCTTAAAACTTTATTTAAGAAAAGGAAAAAGATATTGTCCAGATACTCAGAAGTTTTTTGAAGTTCATTATTTTCACATTTCTCTATTTCAAGGATATAACTGATGTAAATTTATAACTGTAACATATAACTATAAAATTATAATTAGTAATATATAATTTATGAAAAATATAACATACAAAATTAACATACTAAATTATAGTATAACTACAAAATTATAATTTTTTAGGATATTTTGAATACTCTATTTATCAATTTCTATAGCTTTAAACCATCTTTGTACTCAAAGGTTAATTAAAAAGCTGTTTGCTATGACAGTTTTATTTATGTTTGACTTGAAATATTTCATAACTCTTTGTCATTCAAATTTCGTGCAAGTGAAATTTTTTTATCACATGAAAGCTCTTTTATTAGTTGTTACAGACAAATCTTAAAAAAAACTCTTAATTTGAGAATTTTCTAAGATTTCTGATGTTAATTATAATAAAACATGAAGTTACAAATCATAACACATATGTGTCTACCTTTAAACAATTTTGTTGTATTATTTTCTATATAATTTGAATTTTTCTAACCAGGGCAGGATAATATTTTTAAAATTAATAAATAACAAAGGTACAAATTAAAAAGAAAAGAAATTTTAATAAAAGACTGTGAGAGGATAATATTTTTATTTTAAAGGATATTTTTATTCAAGGATTAATATATTTGAAATTATTATTTTGATTGAACAAATCTTGCACAATAATATTATAATCAAGATAAAAGACATTATTGTCTTATTATTGTCTTAGTATTGAATCTCATCAAGGAATCAATTTTCTAACTGAAGAAGTATTATTATTGAAAATGCAATGTCATACAAATCTATTACTCATCCATATAACTCTATTATTGATGTAAATATAAATCTGGATGCTATCTATGCAATTGTATTCAAATATACCTTAACTTTAAAGCAATTGAACAAATATATCTTTATATGAAAAATTTTGACATTGAATCCTATATAATATAAAATATGCTATAATTACAATAAAATTGATTATTGTTTTTTTCAGGCACCTAGGTGGGCATGTTTTTTATGTGCACTTGGTCTGTTTATATATCAGAGTTTAGATGCTATCGATGGTAAACAAGCCAGGAGAACTGGCACGTCTACACCATTGGGCGAGTTGTTTGATCATGGATGCGATTCGATATCGACAGGTAGATAACTGCTCTGTCTCTTAATAATCTTATGCATTAGAAACATTTTAATTTCTGATATTTATTTTCTTTTCAGTGTTTGTAGCTTTGTCAGCGTGTATAGCTGTACAATTAGGATACTACCCAACATGGATGTTTTTCCAGTGTTTCTGTGCAATGACGCTTTTCTACTGCGCTCATTGGCAGACCTATGTTTCAGGTATAAAAAACAAAAAATGTGTATAAAAATAAAACAATATATAGTGCATTATTTAACTTTATTTAAAATATTGTTTTAATAGGTTCCTTGAGATTTGGTAAAGTTGATGTAACAGAAGCACAGTTTACAATCATAGCTATTCATCTGATTTCTGCAATCTTCGGTCCACAAATCTGGATGATAGAGGTTGTATTATTTTTAATTATCTTGAATTGTCCTTTCTGTATTTTACATAGCAAGAATATTTTGTATAGCAATTTAACACATTTTACGATCTTTTCCTTTTAAATCGTTTATTTATTTATTTAATTTTAATGTTTTGCATGGCTGCAGTTTAATAAACATGAATACTACATTCTGCTTTGCTTGTTTTTTTAAAGATAATCACATTATTATTCTGAATTGTTGAAGTATTCATTTATCACACATTATACATATACTTATGTAACTGCTTGCATTACAGTTTTTACATAAATGATTTATGACAATATTTGTCAAAGATAAAATTAAATAGCTCGAAATTGTAATTTGTATTTTTAAAAATGTAACACATAGTGCAATTTGGTATTTGCGGCAATGAGCTTTCGAGTTCCTAACGCCTAATAATAATAATAATAATAACACATAGTGCAAGCAAAATGATAAAATTTTGCTTATGTTGCTATGGGTTTCAGATTTTATGGTAAGTAATTTTGATAGCTTAGCACACATAAATTTATAAAATCTATATAAAAAGTATAATAAATCTATTAAATTTCTATAAAATATAAATTATATTATTAATAACACTATCTTTTCAATGTCATTTTTATTAAATCTGCTGAGCATGTAAATTAAGTTAATTTATTAAACTAGCCTGTATTATTAATCTTCTTTATTTGGACAAAATCCTCAGTAACGGAAATTGAATATAATTGAATTGAATGTATGCTATTATGCTCTAAAATTCAATTTTTTATGTAATTTACATTTCATATATTTTTTACATATATGTACACATACACAAATTGAAACGTATATATTACAACATTACAAAAGATTATACATGAAAAAAACTGCGCAGTGACCGCTGAGTTGCGCAGCGCCGATTACTGTGCCGAGAAAAATTTTCATCGCATAGTAACAATTACTGCAATGATGATCGAGGTTTGGATAGCGATGACTAGTGCACAGTAATTGTTACTGTGCGGTGAAAATTTTTCTCGGCACAGTAATCATCGCTGCGCAGTTTTCTCCGTGTACTTTGTACTGTGCTTAAAAATTATCCAAATAATTTTTACCTTGAAAGATTTTACTGTGGCATTCATGATATATATATGATAAAAACTTGATGAAACAATATCATTGTACATATATACATACAATGTCATTTAATGAAGGTATTTTTTGCAGATACCATTCTTAGATGGTTTTATGTTTAAGTATTTATTAGGAGTTATAACAGTGGTGTGTGCACTGGCAAATTTATATTCCATATTTTCGGTGATTTTCACCGGAGGAGTGGGCAAGAATGGTTCCACTGTGGCTGTAAGTCTGTTAACTAGAATCTTTTATTGAACATGCAGAAATGGGAGCAGCATGGCATGAGGAGCGGCGCTGAGATTACTTCTTTACTGCAAAATATTGACTGATTTTTAACACGCATTTTTACTTCCGTATTCCCTACTAAATTATGCCCCCTTATACTCTTGTTTTCAATACCTCCATAACTCCTACAACTCTTCTAATGAATTGTATATATATCATCATATGACTGATAATTGTACTTCTTTCATATGTAAATTCATATTTTTCAAGTGTTCAGTAAGTTATTAATGTTTTAACGTATTTTAAAAATACAACTGTAAAAATTTTTCCTGGTGTTTTTTCAATGTAAAATTAATCAGCTTTTATGTTCGCCTTTTGACGTTATATTTATGATGAAAAATCTTATGATCGCCTTTGATATTATACTTATGATGAAAATCTCGATCTTGATCGCATCAACCTTTTTATAAATACATAATAATATTCTCTTTTGAAACAATTTCAAATTCATTAGGGATTTTTGTCAAAGTTAAATTTTAAGTCTATAAATTATGTATAAAGTTTTTGTATAAAGGACTTAACGCAGATAAATATTAGGAAATTTTTATTTTCTTATTTGTAGCATATATACATTATTAGCATATATATATTCTTTTTCACACTACGCTTCTAAAGAAAATACAATAAGCACATTTGCCTATATAGCTAAAACACTGAGTCTGCGAAACCTGCACATTAGATATAACAAAAAACTGACTTTCTTTCACATTGAAAACTATAACATTAGGGCGAGGTCTTTAACATTCAACTTATCCTACTCAAATCAGCTGCTCCCTCGTGCCTCACAATCTTGCAGTTTTATTGCAATGAGAGATAAGCATGTTCTATTTGTACATGCTTACAGCAAATACGACCACAGATAGAACTAAGCCCATCCAGAGCGATATTATTGTGGCAATGATATCGAGAGACATAATTATATCAGTTTGTGTATATATGTAGGCATTTACATACACAAGAACAATTGTAATGAGCAATTCTCATAACGAACGAAGATCTTGTCGCTTTGTTTAGATTCCCATGCTCGGTGTAGGCACGTTCAGTAACTACGTAGCATTGGCCTTTTATGCAGGCTACGTTCACGTGTTCCTTGAATTCTGTAAAGTCTTTGAATCTGGTGGGATTGGAAAAAACGGTTCCACAATTGCAGTAAGTCTCTTAACGAAATGGCGTTCTCCTAGAGCAACATATTCTCATATCTTTTGCCATTCTGTACAGTAGAGATGTTATCTGTTTGGTACATTTCTTCATTTTCTGCTTGCTGTCTTCTCTATCAATCTCTTCTACTGAGAAACTTATGTCGGATGTTTGGTTGGATTACTAAACGTCTGTGTATGGCCGTCTGCATATTAAACTACCAGAGTGATATATCTCGGTATCTCGCACAATTTATATAAACGCTTCTTTTGTTTAATATAGATATCGCTCTTAGTAATAACAAGCTCTCAATAATCTCTTTACTCGAGAAATTATGCTTTTATTAGCATACTTCTATTGTTACAACAAGTAAATAATTGTAACCTGAATTTGAAAAATGATTAATTCTAAAAAAGGTATACTAAGTTAACTTCTATTTATACATACTAAATTTTATAATGCCATATTTAACAAAACATGAGGCTTTATTTACTGTGCAGTTTTTACGTTTCTATTTCAATAGAGATATTTGAGTAAAAAGAATATTATTCGCATTTATTGAAACTTGCTATATGTAGTTCGTTTTGTGAAGTTAATGCCTGCAAAGAAAATGATGTGTGTTATTTTATATGTGAAACAAAAATACCAACACTTTTGTGTATGACCGAATGCTGCACAATGGTAGCTTTAATTTCTTCAAGTCTTTTTTTTTTAAATTTAAATTCGGATCTTGTGTTACTATATATTGTTTCTTGCACTAATTTAATTACATGTTCGTAATATTATAGCAACACATACACATAAACACACTTTGCCCTGCACTTTTATAATTTATAAATAAATTTTATTCTTCTCTTTATTTATATACAATTACAAAGATTAGCTCAAGATAATAGAAAAAAGAATTTTCAAAATTTCATATATAAATTTTCGTGCAGATTTCTTAAATAACAAATGAGAGACTATATTTGCAATATGATTACGAATCAAAATTTATAGAAACAATAAAATTTGTTCAGTTTTAAATGCATATAAAATAATACAAAAGTACTTTATTATATAATATGTAATATTGTATATGTATATATATTATATTTGTTCTATTAATTTTTTGATAGCATTATGAATAGTGATTAAAATGTAATGTACGAAATTGTTTCAAAAGTAAAAATAGCAAATGTATTCCTCAATTTTTGACTTCACGTTTCTATAAACTCACTTATTAACATATTAACATATCTGGGATACGAAATGTTAGAAAGTATCTTTGATACGAGGATAGCCTCTGATGACTAATCAAAAGATCTTTCGTGTCGCTCTTATATAGTTGCCATACACTGGCACAGAGGTGAAGGTGTTTCCGTTATGGGCTGCTGTGGGCATCGCTATTTTACTTGCACAGAGCAGCATATCCGTCATTCTCGCCGGTGGTGTCGGAAAAAATGGCTCCACCGTCGCAGTAAGTCAGCTGAAGAAAAAAGTAGTGGGACCAATTGTGTAGTGCACAATATTTTGTCTGATTTCTTTTTAGTTCATGATTTAGGCCCATGCTTTTTGAACAAGTCGCGTAGATATAAAAAGAGTTTGCTTGGGAAATCTTTATTATTGTAGCGAATAATGTATTAATAATGTATTTTAATTTTGTTATTAATACGTAAAAAATTGTATATAGTCTAAAAATAATATTGTAATAAATAATCGTAGATCTATGTATTTTTAGACGTAACGGTGGGCCTAAATCTAACGGCGTCGTATAAGATTACTCATCATTGTTACCGTTTTCACTTATGTTAATATTTGTTATATTACATACTTTCCTACAAAGGAATCCATGTATTATACATCCCTTCACTTTTCGCTTTCTCTTTTATATTTTGCAGTTATAGAATAGTTCTCATTTCATTTCCGATTTCTAATTTGAAGTCGAATTCTTACACGCATGTTACTGTAAAAAAATAGAAATGCATATTACTAATAACATTCTACTGTATCATGATATTGCGAATTTTATTTTATTTATACGTACATTTTACCTATAGATGTAGCATATATTGCATGTGTCAGACGAAATTAATATTTTATCAATTATTATAATAATTAAAATTATGTTCCTTAATTACTTTATAAAAATTTATCTGATTCATTTAATGCATTTAAAGTAATTTATTTACTGTATTGCAATTCGAATAAATATAATAATCAAACTTCAATTTCTCTTTACATGTTTAAAATATAGACTTTGCTTAGAACTTATTATATTTTTATTTTTTCACACATTTACCGATTTTTTCTTATCAAACGCACAGAGCAATATATAATAGCTTTATTTGTATCTATTATAAAATTTATTGTTAATGTGATTCTATATTTTTAAAGAAATTGTTTTACAATTGAATACAAAGTGAATTTGTACATATGTCTCAAGTTTATGCCATATGTTTACGTCAATTAACATATATCATTTATTTAAATAACAATATAAAAAGATTTTAACATACATTTTAAAAATATGTAACATCTATCGAATTAGGTCTCTGCACTTAATCGGACTGTATTTTCTTCTCTTACAAATATAAATCTCCACACATAACTTTACTTAAATATCTTCTTCAGACTTTCTGCATAAAACCGATTTTGTTTTAGGGAACGTCCGTTTTATCGCCAATTATACCATTTAGTTTTGTGGTAGTACCGGCTTTTATAATATATAGAAAAAGCGCCGAACACGTCTACGAAAACCACCCAGCCTTGTATATACTTTCGTTTGGAATGGTGGCGGCCAAAGTTACGAATAGACTAGTGGTATGTATTGATTGTGTAGTTTATAATAATATCCTTTTTCTTATTTGTGACAATATATTGCTATATTTATGATATACCAATTTTTTATAATATTGCTTTTCAGGTTGCTCATATGACTAAAAATGAGATGCAATACTTGGACAGTTCATTAATTGGTCCAGCTATGCTGTTCCTTAATCAATATTTCAACTTTTTCATCAAAGAATACTATGTTCTTTGGCTGTGTTTCGTAAGTCAATGCTTGATTCTCTATCTTTACAACATAATCTTCGATGACCTCGATAAATAACGAAACACATATATTTAGTTCTGGGTCACTCTGGATCTCTTGCGGTATAGTGCTCAAGTATGTCTTGAAATTTGCGATCACATGAAGATCAAATTATTCAGGATACCATGCAACCATCACACAGGCGCTAACCAGATCAACGCCGTCGAGAAAAATGGTACTAATAGGTCACAACGTAACAGATTGCATAAGAAACATCATTAGGATTGACTGGTGATAATGAATGCTGTATGATTCGTGTATAAAGAAATCATGGTGTAACAAAGTAAAAACGCTTGTCGAAGTGTACATAGTTCGAATAGTACAGCTCATTTATTATCACGTTTGTAATTTATGAACTTGTCATTTCAAACTATAAGAATTTATAGAAAATTAATAACTTATAATTAAAGTTTTATAACTTCTGCATATAGAACGCTTGTAGCTTTGCGGAAGTTGATGCGATAATCAATTAATTTATTTCACTTTTCCATAAAAGCGAAAAAGTGATTGACTATCGCGCTAACTTCTATCGCGCGGCAAACGTTGCCGCGTCCTGTGTGCAGAAGTCATTAGTTGAATTGATTAGCGATTATTTAAATTTTTAGTAAAACATACCGTGTATCAAAGCAAGAGAGTGCCACCGGATCGTATAATAAAAACGGTACTTGCTCCATACTTATAAGAAAAGAAAATGATAAATTAGAATTCAGAATATTCAAGAGGCACATGAGATACATAAGTCTGTATGAGGATGTTATAAGTTTGATATGAATTAAACTTTTAAATCTTTGTTTTCGGTGTGTCTGATTTTGATATATCGTTCATAGGACGTTTATTATAATAATATAATAAAGATTATATATACATCAAATATATATGGCAAGATCAAAAATCTCATCATTTGTAAAGAAGTAAGTTTCTCGACAATTAATATCTAGAATTGCTTTTCAAATACTCATTTAATGAGTTATGATTTTTAATAAAATTTGTTTACTTGGTTATTTGATTTGAAATTTTTTTTTATTAATTAATAAAATTTTTTTTATTATTTTTTCATAACTCATTGTTAGTACAATGTTACTGACAATGTTTTTGACAAAACTAAATAATTTTTTTTTTTTTTCAAAAATTTAAATTAGTAAGTTGTTTAATATATACTTATAATATATACTTATTTTATATTTGTTAAAGTTTTGTAAAGTTTGTAAAAAGATTTGTATGATATCTATGACATGATGTCTATAACAAACTGTGTGAATTTCATTTTGAAATGTATAGTTTTCGATTGTATGGTCGTGAACGTTTTCTATTTCTGCTTTTATGCGTGTGTCCGTGTATTTGATAACAAAGAACATTTTTAACGAAGATATGATAAATTAAAGTATGTGAGAACATAAAGAGACTAAAGACAGTTTTGACTTTACACTAGATATGTTTGTTTACTTCTACGTCAATAGATATGACAATAGATACAATTAAGACGAACATTTTACTAAGAGAGTCTTTACATAAGTGTCATATATATTCTGTGAGAAGCGTATTTTAAATATTCTTCTACGTATTTTATATGAAACGTTACAAGCAAATGGCAGATACATGCTTAACTCTTATTTGTATATGATATTACACTTTTAATTTTGCTAATTTAATGTTCTCTTATAAATAATGATTAATTAATTATTTCTCTAATAGAGAGTTGAATGTAAAAAGCAAAATCTTGATGTATGATAGCAAGTGATGTTTATAATTTTCTATTGTATTATATATTCCTGAAGAAATGTTGATGTAGGAAAGTAAAGTATAACAAAAAGACGTTTTCATATTGACCAGATATCTTAACTGCGATAGCTTTTCTTCAAAATGCTGATACATTCTTTTCTTATTTCTATCGTATATTAATAACAATTCCGAGTAATTGAAGGGAATTGATTGTTGCTATAAATAGATGAAATAAAATTATTATTCTAATTATGTTTCTTTAAAGACAATACATGTAAATGTTACATTATGTGTAAATGAAATGTAATCTTATCGAATTGTACTATATTTTAAATTTTCTTTGAGAACTGTATTATATTTTCTGGATAAATCAGTGTATTATTACAAAGTATTATTTTATTCTAATTTAACCGATCTTGTGAAGAGATGTTTTTTTAGAAAAGATTAATTTGTTCAAATCATTAAAAAATTTAATATTTATTTTGTGCTTATGTTGTAATATCCAATAAAAATTGTGTTTATAAAAAGAAAGAAATAGATTTATCGGAAGAAAATGTACCAACAATGAGAAATTTTGTACATTGTGGTGCATCCGATTTTGTAGAGAAATATAGTTAGTAATAACAAAATAATTATTTAGAATATTATGCAGACGATAATATGCATGTTTGTGCTTTAGTTTGTTGCTATGCAAAATTCGCTGCAAATATAACATGAAAGTAATATGATTGTCATTGTATGTGAGAAGGGAGAAGGAAACTTGTATTAGAATAATATTAATATATTTTATGTATAATGGAAATTTATCCTTATACTTATAAACTTATTATGTATGCCAATATATTGTTCAGATTGTGTATTTTATGCATGTTATGAACTGTAATTTCTTGCATGGTTTCGGATTGTCATTTGCATGTGCTAATTGGTCTCAAAATCAGCTTTAATATATCTATACATTTGTAGAATAAAATTAATGTATAATTTGTTAGGATTTAAATAGACTAATTAAATCCTTTTTTGATAAGAAGTAAAAAAGAATGACAGATGCTCAAAATTTATATATCAAAAGTTGACGTATTATAAATTACAAGCATTCTTATTAGCTTTAATCGATGTAAAATGAATAATATTGTACTAATATTATATGGACTGATTATTATTTTAAGAATCGGTTTATAAATGTAGTAAAACTAATAGTAATAGCTTATCAGATCATTAATAAAGACACTTCTCTCTTTCTCTCAAATTTTTTATTAAAAAAAATAATATTCTATTGTCTGTTTAAAAAGTTCTTTTTTGAGTATTACAATATTAACATAAATTGCGAATTATTTTTTAATATAAAAGTGTACGGGTTTTTATCTTTTATTTTTGCAGGATATTGTATATCAGAATTATTTTTTGCATGTTTTTCTGCCTGCTGCTTGGACTTTGAGCCCTTGCGAGAGAAAAGTTCATTATATATATTGTAATACTATTAGTTGAACAAACTTGTACAATGTAATACATTTATATTTTTAGAGGTTTTTTTAGAAGAAGCAAACTTTTAATTAGTAGAGGAGACGATAGATTATACATAAGATTAATTAAACAATATTGCTTGCTTAAAGCTATATAATATTTTAAGAAAGACACATATGTGTTCGGCTCATATAAAAGCAAACAGTATTATATTTGTTTCTCTCAGCATGTACTTTAGACAGAAAACTTAGGTAGAATTTGTTTATGTCTACGTCTTCTTGTCTAACAAAAATCAAAACGTGTTTGGAATTGAGAAATGTAGAAGTAAAAAAAAAAGGATTTTTTGTTCTTTAATTTGCTTTTATTAATTTTGTTTCCTTCATTATTTTTTGCAAGGAAAATTTTAATCAATCTTTTGTATAATATTAAAAAAGAACGGAAAGTAATCCAGTGAACATCTAATTATGTCTGGGAATATTTTTCAAGTTTCAAAGAGCGGAGGATGTTGATTTCGCTTCTACATTCCTTGATCCTATTGTACATGAATTTTTGCGCGTTTAAATATTCTGGCAAAAAAAAGGAAAGAAACGGAGGAACTATGGGAAACGCTGTTGAAGGTGTCATAGAAACCGTTAGAATATATGTGTCAATGTTTGTATTCGTTGGTGTGCATGATGACGAGTTTTGTTCACAGTTCACATGATGGTGGAGGAAGAGCCGCTGTTAGACGAGGAATACCATCACGGATCCGACACGGCCGTCGACCTCTGATATATATTAGTTTTAAGCTATTGGTTTTTCGATCGGCCACACGCGACCACGTCTTGAAACAATAACGTCGTCGGAAAATGATAAATTTGCGTCGATCTCGCAGGGTGTTCGATATTGTTGGACAACATCCGCGAGACGACGATTGCACGAGGAATGAAACTTGTGTGTCTCACCCTACAAATGCATGGTATATCGCATACGTGTTCGCGTGTAGAGAAGAGATTTGTCCTGCATCTCCCTTTTATACCGTATTTTGTACGTGCCGTTTCGATACTATATATACAATTATATTGGATTCTCGACGGAAACAGTACAAAGAGCGAGCATTGGCGATATGATTGTACGAGCGAAGTCGCTTTCTTTCTTGTTATATGTACGCTTATCAGTGAGGCTACTTAAATGGCATTACTTAAATGGATATATAGAAGAACGAGAGAAGATATAGTCCTCAATATTACAAGTCTACTAATATCTTTGCGCAATGTGTGCTATTAGCGAACTTGAAGATATTTGTACGTAACTTTGTATGTAACAAAGTCAGAATCAACGAATTTTGTCTTGTTAAGATCTCGTCAAAGAAGATCCCGAGAATCTTCGGCAAAATGTATTCGGAATGTAAAAGTTGTTGAAAGTAGTATTTTGATTAAACATAGAAGCGATATTTTGACTTGCTGATTTTTGAATCGTTTGAATACGATCATTCGTGACGCAGTTTCTTTCTTGCGTGCGATATCAGCAGAAAAACTGTTGGCATCTTTTATACAGTAACAATAATGTAACGTAGGAAGGAAAAGCAACTTTGAAAGCTTGCAGGAAATCGTTAAATATATGTATAAGTTAGAAAGACGAACGAACACTACAGCATTACAAATGTTACTTGTAGTTTTTAATTCTTTTGCGTGTCTGTATTTTAATGTGTCTATTATTTGCACGAAATCTTTATTTGCAAAGATTAAATCTATCACAATAATAATGTTCATTTAATTTTCACAAACGTTAGAGATTTATTGTCTGTCATCTTGGATGATGAATTACTAATCTACCTAATCTGTGGTGTTCGCACAGTAGAAGATAATGCTGGTCCTAAGACACTTTTATCTCAACGAAATCGCGTAATTTATTATAAAATTCATATGGTATTTAATAAAATTTATACAAGCGCGACGAGTTTCCTTCAAATTTTCCCAATTCGACCAAGATCAAATTATTCAAGCTTAAAAGAAGACAGAAGAGTATTACATATATAATATCTTTAAAACTTTTTTTTCTCTGAGGAACTAAATCAATGTATGAAAACGTTTTATCTTCGACATTTTTTACATTAAGAGAATTCCTTATAAAAATTTAATACTGAAATATTACATATTAATCTATCAACTTTTTTTCTCTCTGGGGAACTAAATCATGTAAAAAAACGTTTAGCACTTTTTACATTAAGAGAATTCTTTATAAAGATTTAATACTAAAGAGTAGTGATCAATTTTTGATTCTGAATATTAAAAGCACACTATTATATTTAATGCTCGAATTAAATTGGATTATTATGAAAGATGTTATAATTTCCCTTTGTATCGTGTTATAACTTCTTGAAATAAAATGTGCTTGAATATATTAGATTAATCGATGGACAACGCGCGGCTACTCGTTACGATGAGGGCAGCGAGCTACAGTTATTGTAAGCTGTGGGTTTTCGAATGAAGCCGCCCCTCGTTGTCCGCGACCTTCCCGCGTGAATTCCCACGTGGGAGATTTTGGGTGTGCTGTGCAGCCTCCCTTCTCCCTTCGAAAAAAGATATCGAAGACGGCATCCTTGTCCTTCGCCCTGCCACTGGTCGGTCGGTCGGTCGGTCGACCTAGTCGACGCCCCGCAAGGTTCTGGCCTCGTTCCTACCCTCGTGTGCGCGCCACCCGCCACCTTTCTGCGTATTCCCGGACGTTCAGCTGAATCTAACCGGACGTTATTGATCTGGCTGGTGATGCCGCGCGAGTACGCCAACCGGGCCATGCGACGTGCTTCTGAATTTAACTCTTTCAATTGATTCTGATCTGATTTTAATGGAACTATGTTAAAGAAGTTTTTTTAAATTATCAATTCAAAGGCACTTTAATAAGTAATTCATACGAAAAGATTTTTTTTCTAACTATTTTTCCATATACATTATTATGTATACATTTGGTTTTAGATGATGTTGATAGAATTAAATTTCAACGGATAATGTCTTCAAATTATTGCAATGTACATACACATAGGGACTAAAGGAATTAATACACAATTCAAGTAAACTTGAAAATAATTAAGATGTTAGAGAGAAACTAGACATATTAGAAATTATTTGTAATATAATTTACGTATTGTAAATTATAATCTAGAAATCTTGTCGATTATCCCATTAAAAATATGAAAAAAAGAGACGATATTACTTAATAATGGAGAAACTTTAATTTGTCGATTTTGGTGCTACAGTCAGGTAGTATTAAAAAAGTTAAATTTTCAGTATTGTTTTTATAATAATGAAAGATAATTATTATACTTAATATTATAATGAGTTCTCTTTTAATTGGATTTTTATATTTAAATATAAAATATAGATAATTATATTTAAATATAAAACGCGACATTATAAGAATGAGGCATTGAAGTTTGTAATTGCCGTAAAATAAAATTATGTTTGAGATCTTCGATCGCCAGTAAATTAACAGCAATTTTCTGTACGTCCCACACATACATACATCTTAAGAAAAGGAAAATCATCAGTGATCAATAAAGTACCTACAAAAATATTTGCTCTGTCCACAGCGTATTCTATGCCATACACAAAGACAAATATTACACGTGCGCTCTGCTCTACGCCCTATATCAAAAAATCAATACTAGTCTAATACGGTGTTATATCTGTACAGCAAAAAAAAAAATTGAAAGAATTTAAGTCCGAGCTAAAACCGAAGAAGACCCGATCATTCCTCCTCCGCTTGTTACTCGGCCGCGCTTTAATCGGCGACAAAACGGACGAGATGTCGGAACGCAACGGTAGGTTGAGACCTAGTAAATGAGAAATAATGGAAATTCACTTTCAGAAGCGGAATCGGGATGGCTTGCGCCGTTACTGGAGGCGCGTCCGGCGTCCGCAGACGTGCGCTTGCCTGGTACCGCTTCTGGCGAACGATCAGCGTCGCGACGACGCGCGACGGCCGCGAGGCTCCGGGGCGCGTCGGCGGCCGCCAGTGCGATATCGCCGTTTGGCTGATACGGAACACCGTCGGCCTGACAATCGTTCGTATGGCGGTCGGACGAGGACCGAACGCGGTCGTTCTCCGCGTTAATACGCATTGCAAAACGTAAGTGTCTTGTGAGCGATGACGGTGGCGGAGGAGCAGACGACGTCGCGATGCCGACGTCAAGGGATTATTTCTCAATAGAATTGTTCGTAGAATGATCCCGGATGGGGATTGCTTCGAAATGGCCTTGAGCTAACGAAGCTGATTCCGGATACTTCTTTTTCCTCGCGCAAATTTAATTCCACCCTTCTCAGGGAAGGGTTGGTCAATCGAATCTCTCGTTACGGATTCGCGAATCCGAGCAATGCTCCCCGAGTGGACGTCGGGATGTCAGAAAGGTGAAACCGTCTCTTCCGGTGGGGCTCGTTCATGCCTCGGGATCGATGCGGTGAAGCAATCTCGGCACGGCGTAATTGTTCGCGAACTTAAGCGCGAGTTCATTTAATTGAGTTTCTCACACAGATGACGGCTACGAAAATCTGATATTTTCCGACCGAGGTAAAGAGACGATTTTGAATTCTTTCTGCGACACAATTCGGGATTGGAACGTTTTTTAGCGAATCTGCCGAATTGATTAACTGAATGTACGAGTCGCTGTAAAATCATGATCGATGTTCCTCAAGTCAATAGTATGATTGAAGTCACTCTCCGGGAGTAGCGGAACTCGACGAGGTCAACTCGTTAAGTGTCGTGTTCTTATCGAAACAGGTCGCCCGCAGGTAGACGTGCTATTTAACGTCACAGCTGGACGCAACTTTCTCACATCTGGGCGGAAATAATTCCGGATGTCATTATTGCTGTCTTTGCATCTCGGCGATACCATTCGCGCCTCGGGAAGGTGGGTTGAATAATTGATCGCGGCACGCTCGGGAGTTGAGAGATTTGGTGAATTGTTAAATGCCACCTTCGATCAGATAATGCATCGTTGAATTTTGGACAAACGAGCTTTTAACGTGACCAATACTTTCATTTTGCTGTCACATTTGAAACACGCGTTAATGTCATGTATAATTTTACTTTTTAATTTATGCGAAATTGATTGTTAGAATTTCAAACCTAGATCAAGAAACGAAGCATATTGCAATTAATGTGCAACTTTAGGATACCATACGTAAAAACAATCTACATTTGCAATTTGTTTAGAGCGACATTCAATTCTGCATAATTTTTGCAAATAATTTTATACGTATAGGAGGACAGTTTGATGAATCGGTAATATTTTTTTAATTTTTTTTACCAAAATTCGATTTATTTTTCAACATAATCTTCTTTCAAAAATCATTGATTTATCAAACTGTCTACGTACGTATGAATGGGTATTCCTTTAAGATCGAAGAGTTTAATTAATGTCACCGCGCTCTATTCTTTTTTTGAAGGCTTGAGAGAAAATGAGTCTGCAAATAAATGTCTTAACTTCAAGATCGAGTTTTGTCTCAAGTTTTCCATCATCATCCAGTTCATCGTTTCAAAATTAAAAGATTCGCTATCACAGCGACGCAATCCGTTTTCTTCTAATGAACCTGAGAAATGGGATTTAAATGAAATTTTCAAATTAAGATGAGAATAAATGAGAATTAAATGCGATTTTCTCATCAAGATTGAGTTCTTCAAATCATTAACGGAACGCGGAGGATTAGATCACTGAACATCGCACTTTCCGATCAATCATTTCTTTCATGCACCGAAAAAAGACGTAAAAAAAGAAGAGTTCTTTGAGGATCGTCTAGATGATGTCTGAAATTCCCCGGAGTTAGAAAAACAGATAGAAAACGTTCGGACGATATCCGAAAGATCGGATCTCGTTTGTCGCCGGATCGGCTCTTTTTCCACGACAATCAAGCGACCACGTTTCAGTCTGTAATCATCGGCGGTATAATCGAACACGGAAGTACGTGGCTTCGTGCACATGACTCCGTCGTCCCCGTCTATGTTGCGCCACGGCGCGAAATACAAGATGAGGTTCGATATCGGAATTAAACATGCCACGCGCATGCACGCTCTTTCCCTTGTTCCCTTTTACCCCCGACACGGTGACACAGATATCCTTTTTGGGCCTTCGGAATCATTGATCTTCTGAAATCTCGCCCGAACCGGCTGCTACCCTCCGGCTTCTTTTACCCATCCGCCCTTCGCTTTAAGGAAGTTGATCTATTACCGCCAAACATCTCGATTACTTTTGTAACTGAAATTTAAGATTTTGAAATATAACAAAATAATCCCCTTTTTCTAAATCTTTGGTGTGTAATTTGAGTAATTTTCAAAGATTAATAAATAATCCTTTCTTTTAAACAATCCAATTATTTTAATCTTTGGTATATAATTTTTAAAGGTTAAAATGGTTGGGCATTTATTAATTCTAATATTAACTTTCCAAGTAACACGCAATGTTACAGTTAAATGACGCCAAATTGATATAAAATTCAGTGAAAATTCGTCAAGTTTCGGTCATATTACTTCATTTTGACCTTATCATGATAAACAAATGTTACTTAGGTTGAAGCTTTACGAAAACGAGATAACTGTGCAGTGTAGTTAAAACTTGAGAGGTGGAAGCAATCTACGTCAACGACAATTTTAATTTTAACTTAGGAAAATTATAGCATAAAGTTTAATTAAAAATATTAAATTATAGCATAAAGTTTAATTAAAAATATGATTATCCTTAAGATATCTTTTAAAAAAAGAATACTGTTACCATGTTAGCCGAGAAATACTTTATTAAAAACAACGAAGTAGAAATGGATGTTACCTACAAATTCATTTCGCTCGAGAATAATTATAGCGGAAGTTTAATTAAGCTGGACAATTCAGTAAATAGTGAGGCAGGGACGTCAATTAATTGCAACCTCTCTAACTCTCTATTTACAGGTGGGATAAATAAGCGAGAGAATGGTACAATCATGATTCAAGCTGGAAACGACTCTGAAGAGAGTTCAGCAGCTCGGATGTCCTGTATACACTGTATACAACGGTGACACAGCTGTACACACATAGGTCACAGCCATGGATATACAGAAGAAATTCCTGTGCCCCCGATTGGTAGATTATCTCGCCATCGTGGGGGCCAGGATGCCTGCTGCCTCTCGTCAGCCCGTACAGGTATAACAATTAATGCGAAATATTAGAGTCTGTATTTGCAAAATTTTATGTAGAATTTTTGGAATTATAATTTTTTGGAATTATAAATTACAAATATTTTATTTAACAAAACACATTAAAATGTATTGAGGATTTCACGGTTTAACCTGTTTTTATATTTGTATTAAATTGATATCTTTATGTCAATTTGTATGTGACGGCTTTAATATGCGTCCAATCGATTTTGCCAAGCTATAAGCTGTACCTTCGAGAAACTGGAATATAAAAAAAATAATTGATAAAATACGATTTAGGGAAAGGAAATAATGACTTTTATTTAATACACAGGTCCCGGAGTTGCTACGCAGATATCCGGTGGAGGATCACAAGGATTTTCCTCTGCCTCTGGATATGGTGTACTTCTGCCAACCGGAAGGTTGCAGTAGCGTGGGACCAAAGCGCACGGCCTTACGAGAGGCAACGTCCTTTACCTTCACCCTCACCGACAAAGATTCAGGTTCGTATGCGTTCTACTTGCGTCGCACGTGAGATTTTCAAGAATCCGCACTACGTTACAAATATTTTGCAAAACGCAGGAAGAACGCGTTACGGGATCTGTGTGAATTTCTACCGACCTACTGAAAGAGCGGGGGTCGCTGGGGCTGGCGGAGGAATTTCGCTTAAGAGAGAAAAGTACAATACCACGTTTCGTAGAGAAAGCTGGAGGAAGAGCATGGAGAGAAGCACGGATTCCGCTTTTTCTAGGTGAAATGGCTTATAATTATTGGCCTTCTTTTAATTTTTACATTTAATAAAAAATTGGAATAGAATTCCAATATGCTCGGCGCAGTTATATTTTATACAGTTATAAAAAACAACGAAACTTCTTATTTCTCAAAACGAAGAGATTCTAAAATAATTAATTCTTTAGAAAAGATTCTTAAGAGATGAAGATTCCTGTTTTAAACAACCCGAATGATTCGCGCGTATACAATTTTGCACCCGATAGAAGTCCCGTTTATAAGACTGTATCTCTAGCCGTTTGTTATAGCGACTATAGGAGCAGTGCAGTGGGTCCTAGTGACTCTGAGAAGGATTGCTCTAGTAGCAGGAGAGATTCAGATACCCCGCAGGTACCCCACGCCCCGAGATTAGAATTCATCGCACCGAGTGGAGACAGCGAGAGCGGCGGCAGTCATTCCCCTTCGCCACGTGCATCTCGAAGACGTCAGGTCGATACCACTGACTAATATAACAGCACTAGAAACAGTTTTTATTAACCCGTGATTTGATTTTTTCGAGTCTATTTGACCCAAAATGTCATTTATTTTCTTACTAATATTTTATTTTAAAACTTTTTTCTCTGATATTTGATGCCTTTATCTGTTAATGTAATTTAAGATTCTTTTTTCTGTGAAAATTTTTTATTTCTTAGTTTTTAGAATTTTTTAATTATATTGTTCCAAACGATATAATTGTATAGTAAATTTTAACACACACAGATCATCAGGATTAATAATTAATTTGTTTAAAAAGTATTTTAGAAGGATTGAAAACAATATATAATTTTACATAAAAACGATGTTAAAGTCTGCCAATAACAACTTTATAATATTCTCACAGAGGATTCGCAATCATTCCTTGACTTCACTATGCATAATTTCTCATCATCCGTTCTTCTCGATGTTCCGAGAATGTCTTTTCGTTCTAAAGAAGATTATCGACGCGTGCAACGAGAGTTTTTCGCCACAGAAAGTGGGAGCTTCTCGACAGACCAACAGGTGTGTTCGAATTTTATCAATCCTGCTTCAATAATGCTTTATAATTTCTAAAAAGGAGAAAAAGGTGAAAAATTTCTACTGAACTCTTCCTCCGTTACAGAGATACAGTATGGAGTGTTCTGACGGGTCAGGCTCTGGGCGACACGCCGTCTATCGTACTTCACGACGTTCGCGAAATTGAGACATGGATACTGCGTTTACTCAGCAGCCCCGTGCCCGTTCCAGCAAAGACACGTGTCGAGGTTGAGATAATATCATCAAGCCTGCAACCCCCGCTGTGTTTCGCCTTGCCAGACCATACCAGGTTCTCCCTGATCGATTTTCCTCTGCACCTACCGTTGGAACTTCTCGGCGTCGACATATGTTTGAAGGTCCTCACGCTGATTCTCTTGGAAAACAAGGTAAATAAATGTAAAATAATATTGAAAAAATATATAATGTATTCTTTTAATTCTTCTAATCATTATTATATAAAGTGTATATAAGTGTGTTATTATATTAAAGCGCCTTTTTTGTACCTTAAACATCCAGAGCTAAAATTTCAAAACAGAATGATATCCTTCCTTTCAGATTGTACTTCAGTCACGGGATTATAACGCTTTGTCCATGTCGGTCATGGCGTTTGTTACGATGATCTACCCGTTGGAGTACATGTTCCCCGCAATACCCTTACTTCCCACGTGCATGAGCTGCGCGGAACAATTGCTGCTCGCTCCGACTCCCTTTGTGATCGGAATACCTGCGTCCTTCCTATTGTACAAAAAGAACTTCAAGATGCCCGATGATATCTGGCTGGTAGACTTAGATAGCAATAAGATAACGGCGCCAGGCGCTTTGGGCGAAGACAATTTGCCACCTTTGCCAGAACCGGAGGGTACCATCTTGAAGAATCATCTGAAGCAGGTAATGAGATTCTCGTCAGCATTTAAGCGGCGATATACATATACACTTTCATTATTACGAAGCTGACTGATGAAGAGTATTTAATGACTCTTTACCCTCATCGCAGGCAATGCAACTGATGGATCAAGTTGGCTCTAGTGTAAATATTTTACTAATTCTCAGTCTGCTTAGTGGCGTATCCCTTATTTCGTAGTTAGTCGCATGCATGATTTATCACGTTTAGAATAATAGAATCAGGTTGATGACAGCCACACACATTTGCTAATACTATAAAATAATATTGTAAATAATTACAAGTAGCAAATATAAATTAGAGAGATCCACAAAAGATTGGTTTGCTTCTCTAGAAGTTCATATTCGATATCGGAAAATTCTTTTTATAACGTTCGGTACTTTTTGTTTGTAGATAATTTATTAGTCGAAGTAGAAGTAGAAGCAGCAACTAGTAACAAAGTAGCAATGAGCAATAAACATTGTAACAAATTATTAATTTACTCTGACGAATTTCTAGGCGATGGCCAGTATGTCAGGCCCTCCATTGCCCCCGCAAGACATCTCGATGCGTTTGTCTTTTCAGGCGCCCATCAGAAGAGAAAGCGCAATCTCCCATCTTTCCAGTTTAAGGTATGTCAATATAATTACCACGCCTATTGTCTTTTAATAAAACCTATCGTTAATACAATTAATATAATTATTAATATTAATGTAAAAATGAAATTTTGACTACATAATGTAGTTGAAAAATGATTTGTGCTTTTCTTTGAATAAAAGTTATCGACAGATATATTTATTTATCAATTGTAAAGTACCGCCACTACTTAAACTTTAAATATTTTTACAACGTTGAATGCTAATAAAAATACTACTAATAAACCCTACAGTGTAGCTTCGACGAAGCACAGGCCGAGCGTCGATCAGTGCTCACATGTTCAGCACACTCCGTTGAATTCACCTAGCATGAGCTCATCATCGAGTCCACCTCGTCGGCCGTCGATGTCACAGACGATCGGTGGATCCGGACC
The DNA here is from genome assembly GCF_001594115.1 of Trachymyrmex septentrionalis. Lineage (NCBI taxonomy): Eukaryota > Metazoa > Arthropoda > Insecta > Hymenoptera > Formicidae > Trachymyrmex > Trachymyrmex septentrionalis. The sequence continues at coordinate 5,430,336 of NW_017305375.1, forward strand.
GGCCGGTCCGTATCCGCCGAAGGTGACCGGACAGAGCCCGGCACCTTTCAATCCCTTCATCTACGGAAACGACGTGGATTCAGTAGACATTGCCACGCGGGTCGCTATGGTGCGATTCTTTAACTCGCAGAACCTGTTGGCCAACTTCACCGAGCACACTCGCACCCTGCGACTGTACCCCCGGCCAGTGGTGGCCTTCCAAATCAATTCGTTCCTTCGCTCGCGACCCAGGAAGAGCAGCTTTCTCAACAGATTCGCGCGCACACAGGCGGTCGAGTTTTTGGCCGAATGGTCCCTCACGCCAAGTAATGTGGCCTTCCTCCGGGTGCAGACCGGGGTGTTCGATCCAGCGCAAATCGGCGACAAGCCGCGCTGGTACGCGACCAATCTCGAGCCAATTTACTTTCCCGTCTGGGACTCCGGTAGCTCGCTGGCGAACGCTCTGAAAGCGATGAGAGAACACGAGACTCAGCCTACAGACGAAAGCGGCTCCGATTCTGAGGGCGCCGAAAGCACCAGCTCCTCTTATTCCTCCCTGAGCGATTTTGTCTCTGAGATGGCATCGTCGGATTTATCGCCGGGTGAGTGTTTTATAAAAAAGTAAAAAGGGTATTTCAATGTTACAAATTTAAATGAAAAAAATTATATTGAAGCGGTAAAGCATTTTAACATTTTTTTTATACAATTAAAATATTTTTAAATAAAAAAAATTTTATATTCAATCAAAGTGAGTTTTAGTGTTCAAGTATTTTTATTGTTCAATTACTTTTCGCAGGGTACAATTGCCCGCAAGTGAGTCAGCCCCAACAAATGTCGCTCTCAGTGGATCCGAAGAACGTTTACAATCCACCAAGTTCTTTGCAATATCCCGGGGTGGAGGAAGATTCACCAATACGACCCGAGAGTCCGCCGAGCACGTCTTCTAGTCACAGCGATCTCAGTAGCCCGAGCTTTAACAGGGACTCCGAGCTTGAGTTAAATCCAAAAATTCTCGAGGGTTCGCAGTCTACTAATGTAAGTACATAAACTTTTTCCCTGGCTCCCTCTCTTGTTTTTTTTCCTTCTCTTTTTTTAAATGCACTATTTTCTATATGCTAAATGATACTTTATATTTTATGTAATTATAGTTTACATCGTATGACATAAATCATGTCGCATGCACGATATCAGAATTAAAAAATTAAAAATAACGAAAATCTCTTGGTTCCGTAACATGTAATCCATTAACAGTATTTCAATTTTATAATAATAGGTAACAGATATAATATATCATTGAAGGTTTCACATATATCGAATTAAAAGAAAAAATTCGTAGATATTTTTCAATTCTATAAATCGGCACACAATAATGATTCGTGCATAAATACGATATCTACGAAATACTTTCATAGCGTGTTACGTTATGCGTTAAATCTCGAAATGGCATCTCCGGTGTGCGCTAACGGATAGCTTGATTATAGGATAAAGAGGAGGGTGGTAGCTTTGAGTCAGACTCCGCGTCGACAATAACACCGCGCACTATCCTGAGTGCACAAAGTTCGGTAGGACAATTCACAGGGATAAGCATGGGATCTTTAGGCACTCAATCTTCGCTCAACGATACTGAACGTCCTACCACACCTCACAGGACCTCGCGTATCAGTAGATATGTCACTCCTGTGAGTCATCTTCATATGTACCTTTAATTCTGTCACTTTCGAATATCTCCTCGAGAGTGTCACTTTGGGGTATGTTCAGCTTAACGTTTGCAACATTCACATGCATCATTTCATCCTTATTTAACATTGGATGACAACAAAGGTGAAATGATGCTCGCAAGCGTTGCTTGCGAACGTTAAGTGGAACGCATCCTTGGTATCATTTGGGGGTTGATGCATGATAGAATGAAATCGAATTGGATACTGGAGGGAATAATTTCCACAGAGTGTGTGAAATGTTTGCCTATCACTATCTCATCTTTTTCTCTCCTTCTTTTTAATTCTCCTTAAAAATATTGTTTGAGGAGAATGTTAAAGCTTCTCGTCTCTGGTTTGCATTTTATTTTAAAGATGCATTATTGTTTTTACGATTAATTGACGTTCGTTTTACGAGATATATCTATCGTTTGAGTATTCTTTGCACGTTCGCCTTTGAAAACAAACATTATGATAATCCTCATTCACGTCCCATAGCTGGCATTAAGTATGTAATTGCGTGAAGTCTATTATATATATAGTTGTCTGATCTTCAGTCTGTATTTCGCACCATTTCTTCTTAGCATGAAACGAGCGAATGAGATTTATTATGATACACATATTCTTTTCATGTTATTCTTTGAAGATACGTTATTGCATTGCTAGTGTCTATTTCTCATGCGATCCACACGTAAAACATACATGAAACATACATCTACAGATACATTTACATATACATCTTTTCATTTTCTTGTCGATACACTGTCTGCGAGTTTCATTGACTTTAAAATGATTGTAAGAAACACGATTTTAATCTTTTCAACACATGTATATGCAGTATATACACAGAGATAATGCACTATTTAAATTACAGTGAAAAGTACGGCTCTTTTTGTAGTTATTACTTGTATTGTCAAATACAAATTGTTTTATCTAGATCTAAATCTATACTATTGTATTTCAACGTGACGTCTTCTATTGAAGCATGACTAACTTTATTACTCATATTTTGAATCTTGAGACTATAATAGATATTTATTAAATCTTGTGTTAATTATAAATGTGTAATATTTTCAGAAAAAAAAAAACACTCTTTTTAGTATAAAAGTCTTGGAGTTCTTTCTGCTGCAATCCCGTGTGCCTTAAAAGTTTTCTATTGATATAAAATTGTGATATAAAATGAATTTATTAATAATAATTTCCAAGAAGCAACGTTATTACACAAGCATTTTTCTACTTTCAACTGACTTTTTTCGAGAAAAGAATTTTTCAGAGACATGCGGGATTATTGATGATTTGAACCTCCGATTTTCCCATTATTTTCTAATAAAAAAATTGTCTGTTTTTTCGTTGCAGTTGAGAACAATTATAAATGTTCACGTACTTTTTTCCAGGTACCACCCACGGGACCGGGTCTACAGCGTCAGCCAAGCGTTGGCAACGTCCTGGCAAGAGCTTCCAGCTTCAACACTGCTGGTGGGCCTCTCTTGCCACGACAGATAAGCGCAGTCAGCACCACCGAGCTTCAGCATCACGAAGCGATGCAGCTTCAACGTCAGGCATCGGCAGGACCAACGATCATGCAGAAATCTAGCAATGATAATTTGGTGCAACGGCAGAACAGCGGTGGCAGCGGCAGTAGTACTACTACCGGAAACGGTGTTCTTCGACAGGGCTCGCAAGGTTCTCTGTTCGAGCAGATTGCTAGTCAGGCGAAGGACTTAATGCGCGAAACTAGACAGAGCAGTCAGGATGGATTACTTGCACAAATGGACAAGGTGAAGCACACACACACACATGCGTCAAAATAAAATATTTGTCCCAGTTGCTTCTCTAGCAACAATTTACTAGTACAATATTGGCCCAATATGTCCTTAATATATAACTCTCTGTTTAAGCAATCGTCAATAAATTACTACTAATATTCGTTCTCTAGTTCTATTGAATCAATTGTGTCATATTTTATTATAAATGCGATAGTAGCTATTTACTTATTTAATTTTCTATTTATCACAGCTGAAGCAGGCAAAAGAAAAAATTACAGAGGCAAGCGAAGACAGTCTATTCGCGCCATTGGAGCAAGTACGTTTTTTTTTTTAAGAGACTTGTGCAATGTTACGTTACACATAAAATATATGAAATTGAAATGTAGGCTTAGTTGTCTTCTTTTTTCTAAATCATAGTTGACGCAACAAACGAAGAAAGCGATGGGTGAGGCCACCAAGTCGGTGCAAGAGGTATCGAAAACCGCGCTGGAGGCGAGCAAAACCGCGGCGGGTGTTAGTAAAAATACTCTGGACGATCTGACTTACGTCGGCAAGAGCACATTGGGAGATCTGACAAAAAGTGCTAAAGAAGCCGCCGCAAAGAAAGGCTTGCTCAAGGTACGTAAATATCTTAGTTCTGATAGAGTCGCGCTGAAGCATCTTAAATCTTTTGCGCTGATCTTCGAAATTGGTTTATCGAATGCAATCTTTACATTTGCTTTTAGGGTCTTGGAGAATCGCAACAATCACCCACACATTCGCCGCAATCTCCCAATACGCAGCAGCGGAAGGATTCGGTCAGTAATCAACTAGTCGCGTCTGATTCTCGAAGTGGAGTTGGACGAGACTTTTTCAGCAATATTAGCAGCGATCTGAACGGCTTCGCCGCACAGACCAGCAGCATGTTCAGCGATTTATTCGGTATGTTTCGCAATCTTACTTTTAATAACTATCAAACTGCAATATATTAATATTATAATTGATAAAATTCTGCACTTTAAAAAATCGATGTGGATTTAAAATCTCTGGTGGTTTATATCAATACCATAATAATGTGAATTTAAAACACATGATGTTAAAACATATTATGTTGGTGTTAATATTAACAAATTTTATCTTCGTCTCTTAAAAAAATATTTTTTATTCGATATTAAAATCTATGGGTTACAAAAATTATTATAAATGCACACTCTAAAAAATATCGAAATTATTCGATTTCTAGGTAGTAAAAATAATTCCAATCGAGGCAGTAGCTTCTTTCCACAAAATCAGAAATCGAAAGAGAAGACCAATCCAATTCTTGGACCATTTCCTAAAGGTAAATGATAATGCCAAACCATTTCTAATTAAATTCTTACATTTAAAGATAAAATTCAGAACAACGCGAATGCTATTAACAGTTGTAGGAAAAACAGGATTGGTAGAGCGTTCCTCGTTAATAAAACATTCTACACACAAAGTTAATCAAGAAGACGCGCAGAGAATGCAAAACGCAGAACGTTCCAACACAAATAGCGACAATCAAGCCTTTTTAAATGATGCAAGTATTCGTAAACGTTATATGAAAAACAAACAATCGTGCTTAATTTTACGGTGGAATTTGTAGGTGGTGACACAAGTGTTGGCTGGCGAAGGTGTTGGTTGGCTCAAATTGAACAGATTAAAGAAATTAATGGAGGATGAAAATTATCGGGATTTAGTTGTAACGAAGCTAAATAAGGGTCTTAATAGGAAGATCAGTCCAAACGATCACATTGACGATGTGGTAAATTTTAAATATTTCTTAATTAGATAGAGCTTATTAAGTACTGTTATTAAATTTACTTGACATTTTTCTGCTTCGAAATAAATAGAACACTGTTTGATTATATGTTATATGTCTGCTTTAATTTCTCACCAGGCCATATCAAAGCCCGTATATAAGGGAATGTTAAAGTGCCTTCAAGCAGTAACGCACGGTCTCGCGCATACGTATAATAATTTCGGACTAGGCGGGATGGCTTCTGTCTTCCAGCTGATGGAAATCGCTCACACACATTACTGGAGTAAAGATCTGTCCGAAGGTAGCGGCTTCGACAGCTCTCTGATGTCGCAGGTACAATAAAAAAAACACCCTTTTAATGTAGCATAATTCAAAATTCATCTTTTATTTTTCAAGTACATATTATGCGTATATGTGTATATTTGATGTTCGATGACGAAAGAAAGCGCTCATTTCGCAGGCGTCTAGCCCATTCGGTAGCAGAGAAAATCTAAAATCCCCGCAATCCCCGAATCAACCTGACTTCATGGATCCTACGCAAAAATCGGGTACGTCTTTGAGCATACTATCGATAAAAAATTTCTATCGATTCTTAATTTATCAAGATATATTTTTTATTGAAAATTTTGATATTTAATGTTTTTAATTCTTTAATATTATCGCGATATATATATATATATATATATATATATATATAAAAAAAAAATATAATATTAGAACTACCGCAAGTGCATTTGGACGTGCCACAGGCACCACCAGCGGGGGATACAAGCCAATCGACGACGGATATGTTCCTGGACATGTTCACAAAGAAAGGGAAATTTCTAAGCAAGCTCACTTCATTCGACTCAGAGGTAGAAAGAATTTTTTTAATGTACAAATGTAATTTCGATATCCTAAACTCAAATTTCAAGTTGGTTAGTAATACTAACATACTTGGGTGTCGCAATGATCCTGCAGGCGCGATCAATATAATTGTTGAAACTGGTAAAAATACATCTCCTCCCCCCGTTCTAAAACAGACGAGAAAACCATTTCTTCTTTTCTTTTTTTATTAGAGAATGTATTATTCGGCCTGGCAGTTTCTTTGACGGTCCTTTTAAAGCTAGTAAACATGAAGAAAGAAAGAAAGCATCACAAAAATGTTCAATTTTCGATTGTAACATGCAACGCACACGTGTTTTGTCATGTGTTTTTTTAGAGTGGGCGGGGTGGTGGAACGGGGAGCAGCGAAGCTTTATCCACTGACGGAGGTAGCATTATCACTAATCCTGCTTTTCGGCAAGCGCACCAAGCTTCCTTCCGAAGCACCGTGTCTGATAGCGAGGTCGAGCAAGGCAATGTAAATTATCTATCTTGAATTAATATAATCTTACATAGTTGTTAGATACATCTGGTAGAGAGCAACGCACACATCGCTAGTAGCACCGTCCATTTCCGTAAAATAGATGCCCGACAACGCAAAACTCATTGGAATGTGCAATCACGCGTTAACAATTTCAAATTGAATTAACACGTTCTTTAGGAGAAAGAGTCCTTAGACTAACTCGGATGTGTAATATACATCTATATCGCACAACAGAATCTTTCCGTAATTTCGAATTTTCGAATTGCATCGATATCTCGGCATTCATCAGACAGGAACACTGGACGCTGACAGATCGCATAGAGAATCATTATCGAAGGGTAACAATGTCGCGTTTCGTTGTAATTTAAATTATTATCATATTTAAAAAAATTAATGTCTTGTTTGTGATGTTACTAGGTTTCTCCCGTGATTCTTGTGTGTGCAAGCGAGCTACCTTTTGACTTTAGAAGGTGGCATCGTATTGCAGTTAGCTATATATAGATGGAATGCTCTAATCTTTATGATCTCGACGAATGTTGATAGAAGATATTGACCGGTATTCATAATCGGTTTTTATTTTAAGATCATCTTACATAATGTCTTAAGATGTTAATACGATTTATGCAATCTTGAGACTGTACTTAAGGTCTTAAATATAAGAATTGACTATGAATACTGGTCATAATTTCGGACTGTTTTATTAAAGTCTTCATGATTTATCAAAAATTATCTCTGAAACGCTATTAACTTCACTCTTACACGATTCTGTGATTTCAGTTTCCTCGACAGGGCAAGCAGCGTTCCGGCAGCGTCTGGTCCAGCAAGTCGTCTTTAAGCACCGGATTTCGGTATCACGGCGGAAGTTTGATACCTACCACAACGTTACCAAGTCCGGAGACTGCGAGAACGTATCTCTTTGAAGGTACAATAGAAGCATAATAATTTACAAGTGATATCTAAAGATTGACGAATTTCTCGTCGATATTTTATTATCACTTTATTATTGCAATTTTCACTCTAGGTTTAGTGGGGAAGGACAGATCGTCTCTGTGGGACGAAATGCAATTCTGGGAGGACGCCTTTTTGGATGCCGTCTCGCAGGAACGCGACATGATGGGCATGGATCAAGGACCCGGAGAAATGGTGGAGAGGTAAAAAATAATCAAAATCTGAATCGAGCAAAAATTACGTCAAAAGAAGAATTTTGCTGTAGTATCTAAAAGTGTTAAATACATATCTGAAAATAATTTTATTGGATTATCAAAATAATTACGTAGAAATTTCAAGTATGATGAGTGGTGCTGCAAAAAGTTTTAATATTCTAGCAATTACTTTGAACGTTCTACATAATATTTTGATAGTCTGGAAAATTAATTTCAAATATCTATATTTAGCTAAATTTTTAGATATTTTAGTAAAACCAAATTTTTCCTTATGGAGATAGCCACATATAATCTTCAATTAATTCAAAATTATAAATTGAAAAGTTTTATATGTATAATGTTGGATATATTGTATTAATCAATATATGTATACATAAATAGATATAATAAACATTTTTTTAATTATTGTTAAAACACGTTGCGTGATACAGATACAAGAGTTTGAGTGAAAGCGAAAGACGAAGGTTGGAACACGAGGAGGACAGACTGCTGTGCACTTTGCTGCACAATCTCACCGCCGTACTGGTGATGTTAAACGTTGATAAGAACGAGCTGAAGCGGAAGGTACGCAGATTGCTGGGCAAGAGTCACATCGGCCTCATCTACAGCCAGGAATTGAATCTACTTCTCGATCAAATAAACAATCTCGTGAGTATCGGTCGCGCGACCGGTTAACAATCGCGACGTGCTAAGAACGCGGACCTTCTTCTTCTACAGCACGGAAACGACATCGACCTGAAGCCCTTAACATCCCGGCAAATGCATCGGCAATCGTTTACCGTACACTCGGGGGTCGACGCCGAGGGCGATTTGCGCTTCCTCGAGGTTCGCCACGATGGTCTCGTGCTGAGATCGGTGAATGGCGTAATAGTCGAGCGATGGTGGTATGAGCGCGTAGTCAACATGACCTATAGTCCGAAGAATAAGGTTCTATGTTTATGGAAGAAGAGTGGCGGCGATACCAAGTTACACAAGTATTATACTAAGAAGGTAGGAAGGATCCCCAGAAAGATCGAACAAGGGAAGTTCAAATAACGAAAATTAAACGAAAAAGAAATGTCCCGTTCTGTCGTATAATGATTGCAAAAATGCAATCTGAATCTTTTTTGGTTACAAACAAAATTTCATTCTTAAATTTCTTCAAAATAAAGGGGAGCGAAGTCCCTTTCTAAAATAATTGAGAAAAAAATTTAATAATAAAATAAAAATATTTTTTTTTTGAAAAATAACCATTGAATTTTTCCACATTCTTTGAAAGCCTAATAATATTATAATAGGCTTGGACTCCCCCCCTCCCCCCCTCCCCTCTTTGAATCCACCAACGACATTCAGGCACTGTCTATTGTATCTCTTTGAAAAACCTAGGAACAGTAAAAGAAATTGAACTGAAGACTCAGATTGCAGATTGAGGGATTACAAATATGATTGCAGACGGTTATAGGCGCAATCTCGCAAAGTTTCAGACAATTTGGAGAAAATGTCCGTGAATTCCAAATTGATTGATGGGCGACCAGTCGAGATCGATTAGAGCTGTGTGCTGCACACTTTTAACGATAAATCAACGATCGTTTTTTCTAGTGTAAGGACGTGTACTACTGCATTAAGGATGCAATGGAGAAGGCAGCAGCTCGCGGACGAGGCGTGAACGTGGCGAACGAGCTCGGCGGTGAGTTTCCGGTGCAGGATATGCGAACGGGTGAGGGCGGACTTCTGCAGGTCTGCATGGAAGGCGTCGGTCTCCTCTTCGCGAATAGCAAGGTATGGCTCGCACTCGCGTAAAAAAGTCACACATTCCTTACGCTGTTATCGGAAAGAATCGAGAGCTCGACTCTCCTTCTCACTTTCTCTCTCTTTCTCTCTCTTTTTTTCGAGGATTGCGCATATATCTATATCTATATACCCCTCTTACATTCTACGTTCAATTGTTTGTGTCATGTTCGATCGTACATATTTATTGAGAACTTTGGTTTGAGGATTAAGTATCATCTTATACCTTCAACCGTATTACGTCTCGATTATATTACATTACGATCTTTCTAGCTATCAATTTCGTTTATTTTTTACGACGTGTCAGTGCATATAATAATGCATTTATTTCAGTGAGATTAATTATACGTTAGAGAATGTATTATACTACAACGAGACTGAGTTGTAGAAAAAAAATATCCTTTGCTTCGGCTTAATAATCGCGATTCGAGGTGACATGCTAGCTTTGATACTCGTCTCGTAACGTTGAACGGACAATCCGATATTAAATAGTACTTTTAAAAGGAAGGCATTGATTAATTAAACAAAAAAAAACCGTCAACATCGTTGCTTTAGTAGGATTGAAAACCTCGTCGTCGTTCAACCACTGTCTTTTTGACCATGTTCTCTTGATCATCGATCTCTTTCTCTTTTTCTCTTTCTCTATGTTTTTTTTTTTCATTATTGCATTGATGCAAGGACCACTCAATATTATCTCCCACTGCTAGCCACTACGATCTGCTTAATTGATTTGTATCTCTGTACGTGATTCATCGCGTCCATGTGGAAGGACAAGTCGGGCTCGTCAGGTGGTTTAACTGGCGAACTTTCTACCCAATATACGTTCCAAAATCCGTGCGAAAGTTACTCGTACTTTGTTGATTTACAAAGAAATACGCGAGAATTCGTACTTGCAAAGACACATATCGGTGCGAAACTAGAGAAACTCTACGGAAGAAATGAAGAGATATAGAAATAAATATCTTACACACTTCGAAAAGGAATACTACAGCATAACTACGCAGCATAGTACATTTACAGAATGTTGCAATCAATCGTGTTTCTCTTTTTTTTTAACTATATATATATATAACTATATATGTATATATACAGTACATATATAAATTCTGTTTGACTGATGACCCAAGTTTTCGTCATGAGAATATCAATGTGTTATTTTACAAATTATATACGATAGACAATGGAAAATTTCCTTGACTCTAGATTCCGTTAATATGACGATTCGAATTTAATTTTCAAACTTGGGATCAAACTTAAGACATCCTATGTAAAAAAGTTCTTAATAGCGAAAAATTAGCTCAAAATTGATTCATGAATCTTTAACTTTAAAAGAGAAAGCACGCTTGAGCTGAGGCATTCTTTATTTGCGCATCTGAGTTCGAAATATGATCCATTTGTTAAAGAATTTTCAATCTTTTTTTAGTAATATTTAAAATACATATTTTAATAATTTATTATTTGAATAAAAAAAATTATGATGTAAATAGATGATAGTTTTTAAGAAAATTTACAAATAATAATAAAAATTTACAAATTACCAATAAACGCAGTAAGTGGATCCTATCAGAATTCAGATCATCTCCAGATGCATACACATACATATAACGCGTCACACACATGCATATACAACTCTTCAACGAGAAAAAACAATTGTTCTGCTCGTCATTAAGCATTTCGTTAATCGAGAGTTCCGTTTAATCGCGATTCCTGTGTGAGATTTACTCGGTACAATTTCGGGTCCGATATCCTCTCGATTATTATTTTTACTGAATAATATTGTGTTCAGGCGTTATATTAATCAATGTTTTCTTGCATGGAAGCTCGATGTGCAGTTGCAGACTCTTTTATCTGTATTATATATAATTATATATATTACATATTTATATATCCATTACATTTATATTATATATATATATACATAGGAAATAAGGTATAGGGCGATATATACAATATATATATATACAGACTGTCTTTTGAACACTATACTCCTATATCTTATCATTTGTATTGAATGTTGGATGCTATTATATTTTTTCCATAAGTCTAACAACTTCTTTATCTGTCGTGGTCATGCGCGAGGAAAGTCTATTCGCGTTCGAGATGAGAGAAAAAGAAAAATTAAAAGAAAAGAAAGATGATGCAACAAAATCGGACGCTACACAAATCATTGTTTACTGGCTACTTACTCCATCGCGACCGATAAACGTTCGCGGCTATATATCATACATTGACAGAATCTCGCGCGAATGACGAAATACTTGTAGGATATTATACCCGGGATCCGAGCATTCGATTCGGGTAATCGGAATGATAGACTTTTCTCAGCTTGGGGAACTTTTGAGATGGTCCTTGAACAATGAATATACCTTCGCTGTTTATCGATTTGGCCATGACGTTAGGTGATAAAAGCATAGCTGTAATATCATCGTGTACAGCTGTATCTCTCTTCTCTCTCTCTCTCTTTCTATATATATATATATGCTATACATATTCTATGACTGAGTGGATAACTGCTGTTACCAAAGGTTTTAATTTTCTGTTTTTCTGTTTTCTGTTTTCTTGTCCCGTCCATCGACATTGCCCTACGGCTGGGCAAACAGGATTTCGAGGTATCAAATCAAAATAAGTCATTGTTTGTTATACAAATTCAGTATATGACTATATACTCAATGTTGGCCGTGTTCCGGAGATGCTTATTTATTTTCACCATTACTTTTGGCCGTATATATTATTATTATATACCATTATACTATATATATCTACCTAGATTCTTAAATTGCATTCGAACTCACTGATCTGCTCTGTCTATCCTTACTGTTTTTTTCTACGATCGATCGGTGTTAGTTGTAATATATATATACACGCATATGTATCTCTCCGTTACGATATGACATGTATATCGTAAAGCCGATACCTCTCCAGGTATCCAGTAATGAACGATGAAATGCAGAACAGTGTTTGCCGCATTGATAAAAAATCCGACACAAAATATACTTTATATATTGTATATCGTTTAGATGAAATATTTGTAAGTAGTGTTTAGTGCAACTTGTAGAGAGCGATGTTCGATGCACACACAATGCAACTATATATATATATCTATATAGCCTAATCACTCGTACATAAAAGTCCGTACACAAAGTCATTGCGTCACGATCATCATTTACAGCTTTCACGTTTTTTACACACCGTATCTCTCGGTCGCGACTGAGGAAGCTCTTTGAAAAGCTCGTTTTACCGAAACCCGAAATTGTTGTTACCGTTATTAATTCATTCGACATATGATCGAATCGTGACAAAAAAAGCGTGCTGTCGATTTCATCGAAAATCGATGACAAGCATCTCGGGCTATCTATCTTTATTCGAAAATAAATTCTACGTCTTCTGATTTCTTTCTTTTATTTTGACTTTTAATTGAATGAGATTAAGAGAATTTTAAATCGCAAATAAGACGTTAATTCATTGAGAGTCGATCTGTGTATTCGTAATCTGTAGAACGTATCTCATATCATATGATTTACTATTTTTTACATAAGATTTCGGGATGTAAATCGTTAATTTTTTTTATGTCAGCAAATATATACCCGTAATATATCAACATTTTCCTCATTTATGTCGAACATGAAAAATTGGATATTATATTTTAAGAAACGTAAAAGATATTAAAACTGCACAGTTACAAATGAATGACGCTACTCAAGAATTGAAGAAGACAGATTACACAAATAAGAGAATAATATGAAAAAAGATGAAAATTTAATATACTTAAAAATTCTCTCGACTGATTTTTGCATCCGAATTTTTCCGGACCGCGGGAGGATTTACTGTGTCTTTTTTGAGATTCGAGCAGCTCTGCGGAAAGAATAACGGAACAGTTATTCCGCGAAGTCGTTTCAGCATATATTCTATGCTGAAGTGATTCTTCAGAACTCCAGATTTTCGATAGGTTTCTTGAGAGAAATTACATAATATTAATCCTATTAGTTTGTTTAAAATTATTATACAATCATATCATATGAATCAATATGATGATTAAAAAATGCAGAAAAAAAAATATAAGCACAAAGTCATAAAAGAGAAATTATTTTATTTTTAAATAAACTATTGCTAAAAAAATAAATTCTATTTTTGATTAAATAGATCCAAACAGACCAGCAGGGTGAAATAAAAACGAAGGAATCCATGATTTACATGCTCGTGATACATACATCGCTCGGCAATCCACTCATTCTACACTGGTAGTTTACGTAGTAGAGCAATGGTTCCTCGTGCTGTCTAGTGATCGTCTAAAGTATTTATTGCGAACAGGATATCCCTCCTGTGAAAAAAGAAAACATCGTGAAAACTGTGAATTTCGCGCGAGCCTCAACCTTCTCGCCACGATATTATTACACTTCTCTGGCATGGCACTGCTAACATAATATGTTTCTTGTTTACGGCATTGTACTAATTCCGATATTGTACTGATTTCACTCCCTAAGAAGTGACATTTATTTACCGTCATACTTCCCCCTTTTTCTCGATTTCTCTTTACCACCCCCCCCCCCTCATGATTAATATAATATATATATATCACGAACGTATCACGTCCGCCGGTCTGTATTAGATGATACAATTGCACATTTTAGCAACTCTCCGACGCTAAGCAATCAGTAACATTTTACGATTGAGTTTAGGCCATCTCCAGAGTTGCCTGCTGCTATTACGCTTGCCGCTATATATCGCTGACATTGCTGCTGCCGTTGCTGCGGATGCCGTCGCTGTTTGCCGCCATCGCTGCTGCTATTATAGATCTTGCTTAAAAATCAATTATATCGAGATTGCATCGCGATTGCTGAATGATGCATGATGTCTTTTGATAGATTTTAATCGTAGAATAGATTCCTGGATTGCTTGTACATCGCTTTGGCCTTCACACCGAACATTAATTTTCGCAAAACTCAACAATTAAAAAATGTATTCCTCAAGAATCAGTCTTGTAAAGATTGAGTTTTGTGAAAATACACAGCGTTGCTCGCTGTTGAGTTTCGATCGAAATGTGACAACTATTAAGTGATATTGAGCATGCTGTTATGAGACAATGCTTGTACGGCTGCCCTGTAAGCCCTGAGAGGTCCGTGTATGCTGCACGTAGAAATATTTCTAGGGTTTGAGTTTCCCGATTTCAATTCTTTTATTTACAGCATTTGTACACTCTTTGCACGTGTAATGGATACATTTCTATTTCAGCTTTACTCATTAAATATATACACAATATTTCCGATATTCATACGTACAATGCGATTTAATATTCGTCACACGGATATCGTCGTCGCGAGATTATCTTTCAATGCCCTCTCCTTTCGTAGTGATAATTACATGGGAATATAAAGTTACTCAACATGTAATTGGAACGCGAATGTTATAAAGTAATTTAACATTCGAAGTGTACAGGTTTTCACGTGTAAAATAAATATCCGCTCTCTTAGATTTCATTCGCTTTAAGTACATACAGCATTGAAAAAAATGATATTTTAAAAATAAAATCACAAATCTTTGAAATAAATACATTTGGTATAAAGTATATAAAATATTTCTGGAAAACGAAAGAAACATGATCTGGTCGTGACAATTAGTATTACAACAGTATTGCTTCGCATCTAATTATAAGTGCAAATTATACTTAATTATTGTATAAACGGCATGAAATAATAATAATAATAGTTATTACAATTGTTACAAATTCTATCCGATTTTTTTATCCGATATATACGTCACGCGCGTCACTATGTCATTAATAAACTATCAATAAAAAGAATCGTGTGTCAAAATTATACGAAAGAAATGTATAATTTTGCAAATTGTAATTAGTTTGTATAATTGTGATTTTCTGTACGGCGACATGCATCGAAAACAGGCAGTAGGTGAAACACACTTCTTGTGCAAAACCCGTTGAGCGCTTCTAGATTTTAATAAAAAAATTTTTAATAAAAAAATTTATAATTTTGTTGCAATAAATAATATAATAATATAGTAGTATTTAATAATTAATTAAAATATAGCTAAGACTTATTATTGATTGATAAAAGACGCGACAAAATCAGCGCTCGAAGGGTGAAAACAGACGTTTATCGTCGAGCGAGCATCACGACATTTTCACGCCTCGTTTAGAAAGCTGTTCGCACATATGACTGATATTGCTATATCGATGCATATGATAATGATAGGCAAATAGAGAATCGTCAGAATCGTATGCATGATCGAGTAGATCTATGATACGCGATGCACAGACCACTAACGCAAACCGATTGTGTTATTTGCAGTTTTTTGTAAGACTCGATCATATCCGCAAGTGCTTTACTCAAAAGGATGGAATCTTTGTTTTGGAAGAATTCAGTAAGTGACATACCGAATACTGCATCGATTACGCTTTTACGCCGTAGATATCTCGTGAAAAAAAAAGAATAGATTCACAATATTCTCTGACACGCTTACGCTGCAATTTAGCATTTAATCTTTGAATGTCAGAATATCGGGTGCCTTTCTGTTTCAGATCCTAAAACTAGACAAGTAATTCAACGTAAATATAAGTCACAAATGGTGAGTACGCGTGTTTCGAAGTTCTTTACTGCCGGAATAAAAATATCTGTTGTAATGAGAAAAGATATTTGTTTTGAGAAAAAAGTAATAAAATGTCTGTTTTACTCTAAAATAAAATAATAATTTCATTTCGTTAATAATATATTCGTTTTAACTGAATAAAATATTTATTTTATATGTAGAATATAACATTTTTTTAAATTTTACAATAGTTTAAGAGTTTAAACGTATAAAATATTATAAACAACGTTTATGTTATTTCATTATGTATAGCCAAAAATACATAAAAAGAGTTAGAAAAAGTGATAAACATTTTATTACTTTTAATTTTTGTTATTATTTCTATAACTATATATTATACAACAGGCTGAAGAGGCGGTTCGCTGCTTGCATAGAACATTTTCTATCGCATTTACTTTTAATAAACTCCCGTTGGAGACTCAGAAACATAAGCGCGGAAATGACACTGCATGAGACTCATTTTTAAGTTTTTTTCTTTTCTTACATCTCACGTAAGTTCTTTTCATTATTTTGTGTTTTTATAAATTATATTCAAAAGACAATTTTTACTATTTAATTTACTGTTTCAAATAATTTCAAGCCGGTTTTATATATACAGATAAAATGAAAATTAAATAAAAATTAGTAAAATTTGATATTTATTTTAATTTCTAACGTTTTCTTAACATCAAAGCTTTTAATGAATAAAAAGAATATGTACCTAACGGCGGAAAATTTTCTTTTCATTCGAAGGCGTCTGATATCTGCTATGCTGTCCTCTGCGTATTTTCTTACGTGGCGGCTGGTTCGGAGCAACGAAAACAACAGGGCCAGCAGCAACAGCAGCAACAACAACCGCAGTCACAATCGCAACAACAGTATACCCTGCAACCGCATCAACAACGTCAGCACCAACAACAGTTGCAACAACAGCAGCAACAACAGCAGCAACAACAGCAGCAACATCAGCAGCAATATCAGCAGCAACATCATCAGCAACAAAACTATCAAATTCGATATCCCTATCAACAACACAGACAAGAGCAATCACAATCGAGCAATGTAACACCGCAGGTGCACAAAAACACGCAGTTGGATCCCTATCCTCGTCAACACTGACACAGGCAACGACACTCGCTTCCCTTCGTTAGCATCCACGATAAGAATAGTTGCGCCCCTTATGCCTGTCTACCCTGGGTATAAGAGTGTTATCTCTTTTCCAAAGAGTATTTTATTTAAAGATTCATGAGAGCACATAGGCAAGATAATAATTTTGTTATTTCTCTCTCTCTCTCTCTCTCTCTCTCTCTCTCTCTCTCCCTCCCTCCCCCTCCCCTACCCTCTCTCTCTTCAGATTCGCTAACGTTCTTTCCTCTTCCGGGAATGAAATTATTGCGAAAAATCGTAATAATTAAAAACATGAGAAAAGAAATTAATATTTATTCTTAGCTTAATTCGTTAATATTGGATTTTTACGGCGCAAATTTTTATTACTCCTGCGTCGATGTGATAGCTGTGGTATTCTTGTATTCGTGCACGTGAGTACACGTATATGTGTCACTTAAAGCAATTAAATACAATAAGTATTCATAATTGGCGGTACAATTTTATATGAATATGACACGAGGAGAAAGAGAGATTGTGATCGTCCGCGATTCGGAAGAATAAAAGATTTATTTTAGCTCGTGTATAGTCGGAGTAAGCGGTTAGTAAACGCCAAATTGCGATATCCTCGCTAACTTTTGAATCTTTTGATTACCAATATTATCTATTATTTCTACCGTCTTTTAATATGCTCGATCTTCTCTCATGATAAAACAATGAAGCGTAAATAACGACAGATAGTTCTCTATTCGTTCGCTGTCTCTTTTTTTTCTCGCCTATAATCGAGTCTAATCTGTATGATTTCTATCCATTTTGTTTATATACAGCGTGTACGTGAGATGTTAGGGAAAACTGTTGTGCGTAGAATGTATAGAAAAATGTACTATCTCGATGTCTCGAGTAAATACTGTGGTTATTATTTTGTACGAGTTCAAATACGGAAAAAGAAAGATTTCTCGATAGCTCGTAGAGCGTTCGTTAGGGTACATGTAATGTTCCTAAAAAATAGACATTATATATAATATAATAATGTAACTGTACAATACTAAAGAAACATGTAAGACAACATCTCTGAAACGCTGTGAAAATTCGCATCCTCTGATGTATTTTCCTACGACTCGTGCGAGATTTAGTTTAGACGCGTATTATTAATAAATTTAGTTAGACATGGGGACAGTGGAAACACACAATGAGATCGCAGTTTCCAAACTAAGCGCGAAGCAAATGTCTCTCTTCACTTTGGAAACTTATACTTTCGTTGTATTCTTCCTTGTCGCATGTGTTTCTCGATATTCGTCACGTTATAAATACGCGTCGCGTAAGGTAGACGAACAACAATGACCAGCTTAGAGAAGGTGTAAACTCAGTCGCGAACTCAGCGTGATGTAAACGTAGCGTACGTGTCTCTACACGAGAAGAAAGTGATATATTTTCTTGCAACGTATAAGAGGCGTATAGATATTTGTAAAAAGGAATAGGATTTGTAAATAGAACAATTGGCGATGTAGTAAGCGGTACAGAGAGAGCAAAGGCGTGAACATCCCTTTTTATTTCTCGTCTTTTAATACGACTATACATGTTAGAGCTCGTTCGTCGGTTGAGTTAGTGAGAGGTGTGTTTTTTAAAAGTGAACAGAAAGAGGAAGGGTACGTTCTCTTCTAAACATCTAAAAAAATAGAAAGGAAGAAACATATACACAATTCTTTGTACCAAATTTGTCTGCCTAAGTCCCGATGTTTAGAAATTCTACACATTCGATCGATCATTATCATTTCGAGATATATCACGGTTATGCGATAAAGAAAACTTTAGATCTCTAGGAAAGAAAAATTAATACCTCGCATTGTATAGTACTCATCCATGTAGACGCCTCACGCCCAAAATATACTTGTAGCCAAATCGGAATTGAATGGTATTTATTTACCTTTACCTAATTGCGATTTATAATAAATATAATTCAAATTTTTAACATAATTATGCATGATGTTCGTATGAAACGGAGAAACGCTCCAAGTAAATCCGATCACAATTTATGCGACAATGTTTATTACAGACGACATACATGAACATATGGTCTCATAAATATGCAGTTATTAGCTATAATTCATTATAAACTCAATTGATAATTAATCTTCATTGGCCTCGAGACGCGTTTAAAATGACAAAGAAGCAATTGCATCTCGCATACTACACAATAATTGGTCTTTGACCGAATTTAAGAAATTTAATTGGTATTTTAATATTATAATTAATAAATATGTATAATATAATAAACGATAAATATACGGTATAATTAAATTAATTAACTTGATAAATGTAAAAAATGGAATAAAAATTTTGCTCTTAAACAATTTATAAATAATATATTAATATAGATAATAAATAGTGTGCAAACAATAAACGAAATAAATTGGACTTATTCCGATTTTGAATTCTTCTCTTATTTTTCTAAAAAAAATCTATTGATTTTTTATTTTCTTCGTAAGATCGAGATTCAATCAGATGTAATTGCATCTGATCAAGGCCAGACAGTGATCAGTTACAAAGAATTTCTTTTACTATCGAATTTCATACCTGTTGGATGTCTGTCCTCCTTTTTCTCCATATTGATAAGCTTGTAACGCAATTGGATTATCGAGGGTTTCTGGTCCGCAGTTGCGTCTCAAGTCTCACTGCAGAAGCATGGAGCGATGGAACGGAAAAGTGGCCGTAGTAACTGGTGCCAGCGCCGGAATTGGTGCAGCAATCGCACGAAATCTTGTTAAACAAGGTGAAGTATTCCAATTACAATAAATTAATATTAGATTAAAATTCCTCCGGCGAGAAATTTGACTTTACGATTGCACACGTTTATCTCGACTCGCGAGATAATTGCTGCCGTAACGTCCACTAATTAGGAAGTGTAATATCACTGTTACATTCGAAAGAAAACAAGATATTGACGTACTATTTGAAATGTTGTAAAATATTGCGTTCAGAGTCCTATTATTAGAGAATTATTGTAATGTGAAAAAAATCCACGTTTAAATTAATATAATATGGAGCTCATTGGTATGATCATTTTGTTATGTCAGGTATGATAGTGGCAGGCTTCGCGAGGAGAGTGGAAAAAATTAAGGAAATCGCTGATTGTTTAAAAGATTTCTCAGACAAACTCCATGCCGTGGAATGCGATGTCACTAAAGAGGAAAGCATAACCGTAGCTTTCGCGTGGGTAAAGGATAATCTTGGACCGATAAGCGTTCTCGTTAACAGCGCTGGTATCACCAAAGAATCTTCACTCATAGGTAAAGATCTTAATATTGGACAGAAGAGTTTAAAGAAAACGTATGAAAATTTCTTCAGAAATAAAGAAGTTCTTATTATGGATCTGTAAGAGCTGTGCATAAATTCTAAATTCGATGTTAACATTTCTTTACTTCTAAAGAAATTTTCATAGGTTTTCTTTAAACTCTTCTGTTCAATCAGATATACAAAATAGACAATTTTATTGTAAAAAAGATAAAAATGCATTATTGTAGAGAACAACGTAAAATAATTGAGTTTAATTCTCCAACATGTTTTACAGATGGTACTTTAGAGGACTGGCGATCCGTGTTCGACGTGAATGTTCTGGGACTCTGTCTCTGCACACGCGAGGCTGTACGCATGATGCGCGAGACGGCGGTTGAAGATGCCATCGTGATTCACGTGAATAGCTTGGTTGCCGAGAGGGTGCCTTTCGTTCCAGGATTTAGCGTATATCCGGCATCAAAGCGTGCTATCACTGGCCTGGCCATGACTTTGCGACACGAGCTCGCGGGCACGCATATACGTGTCACAGTAAGACATTTAATAAATGAAACGTAACTGTTCCTCAAAACAATATATTTTTATTGAAATCATTTTAAATTCTCTTCTTGATATATTAAAAATTATTTTTATACAATTGATGATAAGAAGTATATACATATGTATTTAAAATAGAATAAGAAGCTTATATAAGGTAAGAACAAACCTTTTTAATTACATTATTTCTGTCATATGTAGAATATTAGTCCTGGTTTGGTTGCGACGGAATTCATGGCTTCTTACAGCGTGTTCTCCCCGGAAGCAATGGCAGCAATGCCGGTTTTGAATCCGGACGACGTCGCAGCGGCGGCAATTTATGTGTTGTCTAATCCTCCTCACGTGTTGGTATGTCGTACATACATCTTTAGATAGTCTAAACATTGTCCTCTCTTGTCATATAAAATAAAAATGATATCTTCTGCCCATAGATACAGGATGTCGTATTGAGACCTCTGGGCGAATCGTGGTAACCGATTTTCAAGGTGATCAAATACGAAATGTTGAATTAAAACAATTGTGCTTTTCATAAACTTTTTATCAAGCTAAAAAAGCGACTTTACTTATGCTTTTTCTTTTTATATTTCTTTTCTTGTTTATACACATATATATTTTAGTATGGCAGATTGATTGAAAAATTCGCTTATATTAGTAAGAACCACAGAAATATACAATAAAATATAATACTTTGTTATGTAACTCTGATTTGAGATTATCAAATATATATTTTGAAATAAATATATATATATATATA
>NW_017305375.1:5452179-5460117 GCF_001594115.1 Trachymyrmex septentrionalis
TATATATATATATATATATATATAAATCTAAATAATAAGTTTTATATATTTTTAAATATCATATTGCAATGGAGCATATATTAAAAATTTGAGGTAGAGGTGTCCTAAATTAAGATCTATTGAGAAATTATAATAAACTTTGCGACTTATTACTGAAAAATTTGTGTTGCTGGGCGTTGTTGCTGCACTTTATTAACGATGCGTCTGCAGTATTGCAAGAACTTCTACACGATTTTCAATTTTAAAGAACAGTGATATATTCTGAAAGAATCGAAAATGATCGGTATAAATCAACAGAAAAGATGAACATGCGCGGAGACGCGCTGTCACGCAATATTCGCGGTCAGTTACGAATTTTCCCGTTTAACTGCGCCAAACTTTGTATGCGGATTTGCTGATGAGACCACTTCGCGAGAGATCCTTCACATTCTCTGAAACTTCTGATATAATGTCCCTAACAAAGATATCAGCAGAACGTCTTATCGTTTTCTTCGGAATTCGTGCAAATTCGTTTCGTCAGCATTCCCGATCCCGTTCTATTTTTATTATATAATCCGAAGATACTGTTTTAATATTAAACATTAATTAATTCTAAAACCCTGTTACCTTTTATTCTTGTAACCCTATTACTGATTATCTCAAGTAGCACAGTACAAGTACTTACAAAGTGCTAAAAAAGCGATTATATGCACTTTTTTTAATGCTTTATAAGCGCTATGTGCTACTTGGAATTACCTATTGCTATAAGATAATTATCTATTACTGAGTGCATCTAATTATTATATAAAAAATATTTATATTTAAAAATATTTTATATCTTGTAATATTCATGCATTAATACTCGATATAAAATGTATCAAAGCTTGAAGATGAAAGAATAAGATTAAATAATTTTGATTTTTTTCAAAAGGCCGTTTATAAATTTTAATGGAAGTATTTTTTATATAAACCTCCATAATAAAATGTTAAATTAAATATATATGTATATTGCATACATAATTTAAAATAATATTATATATATTTTTATGTATATAGATAATATTAATTTTTAAAAAATTCGAAAAAGACCGAGACATATCGTAGATCATACAACTATATAAAATAACAAAACATTGATTTTAATTAATTATTATTTTCATTAATGATATTCCGTGATAATTAACATTCGCGAGCGTATCTCAAGTTTCAACAATGATGGTATGTCTTATCGGCATACGAACACGATGTTGTATTTCAGGTGGAGATATTCTTCTGTCACGTACCAAAAACAAGCGGTAATCATCAGCAATATCACAACAATCAGCAAATATCACAAATAATATGCAATACCCGCACAGAAATGCATCATTCAGAAAGTAATGAATTATTTAGACATAGATTATACGATCCTCTAATTGAGGTCCAGACTTTCATGATATAAATAGGTGTCGAGGATGTGGATCGGCAGAAGTTTCTCGTGGCAGTGAATAGCAATTTTCTCTCGTTCCTTTGATTTAACCTTCAGTATGAGTACTTTAACGAACAAGATCGCCCTTGTCACCGGCGCCTGCTCCGGAATTAGTAAGGCAGTCACCGAAGAATTGGTGTCGAAGGGACTTAGTCATCGGCCTTTCCAGTGATATAAATAAGCTGAAGGTATATTTAATGTTAACATTGTTAAAAATATAATCAAATTGCATATAAAAATTATGGATTATAACTACGGTCTACTTGATACTATAATACAAGTCAGTCAATTAGTAAAATTTTTTCTTCCGATTGGTTAATCAAATACTTCGGAACAAATTTGTAGCGCAAAGTGCTTTATTTAATAACAATAAATGATATTAATAAGTTATGAGTTAAGCCGGTGGCACACGATGCTTGTTTTCTCGCTGGATTAGAATCTTGCCATCCTATTGACTGCGATGGCGAGATTCTAATCCAACTAGCAGTCCAGTAGGAAAATAAGCATCGTGTGCCGCAGACTTTACAATTAGTCATCTCTTTTATGATTTCTGTAGCTTCTTGTGGATGAGCTGAAGAGCAAACTATATCCTCTTCAATGCGACTTAAGTCTTCCGGGCGAGATTGAAAGTGCATCGGAGTAGGTAGAGAAGAACCTGGGTAGTGTGGACATCTTAGTAAATAGCGCTAGTATTAGTTTAGATTGGTTCAGCATTAATGGTGGTATACAGGAAATTAAAAAGACTATTGATATCAACTTACTTGGCTTATCGCTTCTCACTAAGAAAATTCTGCAATTGATGAAGAACAAGGGTAGGTATATTAAGAAAAATTAGACAAAAATTATCTCTATATCTGATAAATAAAAAAATATTAGAAATCAACAACAGCTGAATCATCAATGTCAACGACGTATGCGGGCTAAAATTGTTGCCTCTTGCCTTCGACTGATCTCTTTCTCCGACATATGCTGCAAGCAAGTCCGCGTTGACCGCACTGAGTGAATGCCTTCGTTTGGAGTTGGCCCAAAATGAGTCCAACATCAAAGTGACCGTAAGTAACTTCGAATCGTACTGTAACGAATTGTTTTTTTAAATATTTATGTATAAAGTCAATTTTATCATTGCAACATATGATAAAGTTAAAACTTTCAAATTATGACCTCTAACATTTTATTCAACGTTATTGAAAGACAATTTTTCTCAAATTCTTATGGACAAAGTAAAGCATATTTAAAGCAAAATATTAAGAAAGTAATTGCTTAAAAGTAATAATAATTTGCTTAATAATAATAATTTTTTATTAAGTAAAAATATTTCAGAAAAAGGTATACTGAAAATTTGACAGTTTTTGTTTTTATATCTGTTAACATGATTCATTCTCTTGCAACACATCTGTCCGGGCTTAGTGGGGATCGAGCTCAACCAGCAATGGTTAAAGGAAAATTCACGACTGACCCTAAAACCAAAAAATGTGACGAACACTATTCTTTATTACACCCATTCGGGAGATTAATTGAGACCGGACGAAATCATTGTTTATGACGAACATTGTAGTATTTAGAGCATATATCGTGTGGCAAATCAAATAAAGCATTAACAATTTTCAAATATGTCAATTTTCAAACATGAATTCGTCGTATTTATCTTACAATTCTCAGGCTGATTTTATAAGTTTTTATTTTTTACATTTTTTATATTTTTTATTAGCAATATCATGTATAAAGTTTTAATAAATAACATCAACACAGCTTTTATATTTTTGCGTATTAATCATCGTGACAATTTTTTAAAACTTCAATGCATATTTTATAAATTTGTTCTTTTCAGCAGTATCACTTTTCGCACTTTTTGTTCTCTTCTCTGATTTTCGTTCTAAATATACATATATATTTTTTTCATATTAACGCAAAAAAATGCGTAAATAAATAAACAGTTTTTTGGTTAGTCAGCTTTTCGATTTGTTCAAATAAAATAAATCTCTTATTATAAATCAGG
The DNA here is from genome assembly GCF_001594115.1 of Trachymyrmex septentrionalis. NCBI lineage: Eukaryota > Metazoa > Arthropoda > Insecta > Hymenoptera > Formicidae > Trachymyrmex > Trachymyrmex septentrionalis. The sequence goes on from NW_017305375.1 coordinate 5,455,623, forward strand.
TATAAAGACAATTATCGTTTAAAGATTTTCATATAAATGTGTGCTTAACTTTGTAGCTTTAAACTTTAAAAAGGCATGCGCCTATTGTATGCTAACAAGGCAGCCTAACAAAGTCGAACAAAGTCGAAAACACAATCAAAATTTCAAATATAATACTTACCGAAGGTGAAACATGGTCACGACTTTTTTATTTACAAATCCACGAAGGCATTAATTTATATCTTAAACGCGTGATATTACTTTAAAGTAGATCTATTCATAGGCGATAATTGAAGGAAAATTGTATAAAACAATATCATTCTTAACGTATTTATTTTTAATTGTCTCATTTGCCAGCTTAATAATTCACAAGAATTTTTTAAGAGAGTAAGATACTGTGTAGAGAAAAGAATTGCAAAGAAGCGTCATGTTAGGGGAATCCTATTTAATGAAAGTATGAAGCAATCGGTGTTATATTTAGTTGTGAAGTACATCCTAAATTGCATGTCCTGTACAATGTAGAAAATATTTAGGTATGTACAATGCGCGGAATAATAAAATTTTATAAATAGCAGATGATAAATTTGTATGTAATATAACAAAATGCGCAATAGAGAAACTGTTTCTATCAAGTTGAATAATCATATTTTGAATTTTATGGATAAATACACACTATGCAAGACTGTTATAGATTCGACGCTATTCATATTCTTCTTATTGCTACACATTGTTCGTACAATTAACTATAGCAGAATAATATAATATATATACATATATATATATATATATATATATATAAAATACATATGTATGTATGTATGTATGTATGTATGTATGTATGTATGTATGTATATAACACAGAAATAACACATAAAATATTAAAAATATACTTATCTGTGATGTTAATTGAACAAAAGAGGCAAAATGTTATAAACTAGTTACTGCTATTGTTGCGAAATCTGTCTTGTGAGTTATGTATAACAAATTTCACAACAATGAGAATGAAGCTAAACACAAAGAGGATCGGTTATTAATGCAAACACATTTTAAGACTTTTATCGAGGCAGGCTTTTTATATTGCGTGTTACTAAGTTGCATTTGCCTTATTGGTGATAAAAATGAAAATACGAATGTAAGAATATTTTCGAAGAGAGCATGCAGAAATAAATATCGATAGTATCTCAGGTATAAACTGTTTGCACAAATACCTTACAGCCATCATCTCATCCGCTTTTCATTTCATCCGTGAGAAAAATGACATCCAATTATCTTGTCAATTGATCCCGCTAAATACGAGTCCAAATTCCATATCCGACCTAGGAGATAAATCCGTGAACCCTATGAAGCGTGAACGGTATCATGCTTCCAAATCCACAATTCTTCCACATCGCATATCGTTCCCTTAATGAATCCGAGTGATCCGGTGAATATAGCGCAGGCAATTTTTATCCTTATCCAAAAATATCCGTCCATGCATACTAATTTATCCCGTTTCGAATCCTGCTAGCATCCTAATCCAAACATATCCGGAGAATCCTGTCCGTCGTACCGTTTGTAAGGAGTTCCTCTAAAATTATGAGGTCAGTTCCCGTCAAGATGACAGACAGGTAGTGTTACTCAAATGTACCATCCTCTTGTTTATGTCAGTTAAATCCTGAAGACACTGTGGTTTACAATGTACGCGAGAAAAAGATGCACTTGACGGTCACGATTGATCAAGAAAATCGCAATAGTTATCGGGAAACACGTTTTGTTTGACAATTGGACTTTAGATCGCCGATATTATCGAACAATTATTAGACATGCAACAGTTTTTCCAAAGAATCACTTCCACCTTTCACTAAATACGAAATACGTTTCATATGTAATGGCTAATAAAATTGAGTTTAGTATTGATGTTATACGTTGTATCAAGAAGAGGATAAATATCATGCAGAAAATCCATCCTTAATGAGTGATCCGAAAAATTAATCTTCACTAAAGTGAAGAAACTTCAACAAAATTTAGTTATAAACCAAACAGAATCCAGTTATAGTTGACAATCCATTACTAGTTTGACTCAGATTATAAACAAATTAATAAACGCGCGGAATGCTTTTTTTTTCTTTTTAAATCGATACGCGAAAATAATACGCAACTGGAAGCACTTTAATCCTGATAAGCACATAACATAATGAGGAAGTTCCACTCTCGTTATGTTTCTCTTTTAAAACAGCGACACACAAAAATCTTTAGTTTTAAACTGGGATTCTAAGTTTTAAAAAGAAATATTAATCGGCATTCATCGCCTCCTCGTAATGGACTTGCCAACGTTTCCTGAGCCAGCAATTGAGAATCCTTTCTTTCTCCTGATCCTGAATTTCCTCTTGAAAGTATCCTGTTTCGCTATTCTCATTTTCATCTATGTCTTTTAATCCTTTTATAATTTATGCTCTCCGTATCGCAAATCCTCCACAACGCAATCCATCTCATTCCAACGTCAAGCGAATGTGTATTATATCCATCCAAGAAGTAAGATCGTGTTGATTTCAGTTTTTCATTCATTGTGTTACAATCCCAATATACAAAAGAAGAAAAAATACATTAGTTTCTTATGTGATGTAAATTAATATTAGATATAGTTTATTAATGCAAATGTAATGCCTGTGATATATAGAACTATGAAATTGCATCGTATATCTAATATAGACTGTATGACATAAAATTTTAGACACTGCATTTTTGAAAAAAAAAAAATTGATATAGTAAAAATTTATCAAATAAACTAAAATCACAGGATTAATTTGCAAAAATAGCATGAAATACACAGTATCCAATGTTTTCCTTTCCAATGTGTGCCAAGAGTTTTAGGATATAATAGAAATTTTCAAATGTGTATTTAATTATGCGGTTGTTCCAAATATAAGTGAAAGGAAAACACGAACAGAGAAATGCGAACGACAATATATTAATTAGTAGTTATTTCACCGCATTTCTCACCGAATTCTTCGTGTATGTTACACTTGAAATTCATCTTAATCTGGATATGCTGTAAATGTCCAGATTATTCATATATATAATGCTGTATGTTTTCACATCGAGAAATGTCAAAGATCTAAATAAGTTAGATATTTTGTACTGAAATAACATGAAACGCAATCTGTGTGCAAAATCAGGAAATGACCTATGAAACATTAAAGGTCGTCTATTGTCAAATACAATTGCGTGTTATAAAGTGAATTAGATTGTATGGGAGTGATAATAAAAGATTTTTGTGCCAATATAATTATGTGTGGTGTATAATAAATATTAATTGTTACACTCATATATTTCGTTATGTGTATATGCGCGATATGTTGTCATCACTACTGATTCGATTTGGAATTATTTTGATTCAAATGATAAGTTGCATAAATGAATCGTGTAAACAATCTTGAGGTATTTATTTCTATATACATGTTATCTGTTAATATATATAGGTATATATATATATAATCATATTCTAGATAAAAAATATATACTTTATAAGATAAATATAAATACATAGCATGCTATTATTTGAATTTATTTTTTATTGCCAAAGACGCATGTATATACACAATATATTGCATATTATGTAATCTCTTCTCTTAAATTACGGATTTTTTAAACAAAAGTTTATTGGAAAGTGGAAATATGTTAAGGAATCTGCAGCTAGGCAGTAGCGCACAACTTTTAATATACATGATGTACTAACATCACTGTTATTCCACTTCAATTATGTAGTATGTTAATTCAGGCGATTAGGATATGCAGTATTTATCATATTATAATATAAAATTACTGCATTATTACAATAATATTAGTAACTTTAAAACTTATGACGAGAGAAAGGCATCTTAAGCTAAAGTATGTTTTGTATTTATTAGTATCTATAAAATGTGTATTTAAATATGTCAATATAAACAGTTTACCCATATTCTTGTGTGTTCTATGATAAAGTTTAGAATTTTTATAATATAGGAGATAAAATTGTCTTAATAAGTATTAAGATGATTTCGACTACAAAGGATGTTAGTAAATGCACATAACAGTTATGAGAGATTATCAGTGAAAAACCTTTGTTAGGCAAGCTTAAAAATTTCATGTTTAACTATGCAAAGTACATCCAAGTATAAATTAAGACTTAAGCTAGGCTTGGAGTCGATTGCACATTTTGATCGATTTTGCCTACTGTCATCCCTATTCTTTTTGTTTCTTAACATTTAGACTGCGCACGGAGACATAGAATAATCGAGTTCAGAGATGATATTAGCTGTAAATCGTACAGAGCACTATAGAGACTTTGAAATATAATGTCTCGCGTTCACTGATTACAAAGTTTGATTATTATTATTATGAATATTATTTATAGATTTAGATATTAAAAAATCAAAAGTAACACTTCAAAATAAAACAGGTATGTTAACTAAGTGTGTACACTGAAAAAAAATCTTAAATTTCAAAAATATTTTACTTGACAAAAAAATATTTTTAATATATATATATATGTATATTA
>NW_017305375.1:5460217-5476363 GCF_001594115.1 Trachymyrmex septentrionalis
TTTAAAGCGTTACTCTTGATTTTTGAACATGCAAATAATATTAATAATAATAATAATAAATTCTGTAAACAGTGAACGCAGGGCAATATGTTTCGAAGTCTTATAGTTCTACAGTACCCTGATTTACAGTTAACATTGTCTCTGAACTAAATTGTTCTATGTCTCCGCGCGCAGTCTAAATGTTATAAAACAAAAGGAGTAGGATGATGGTAGACAAAATCGGTCGAAATGTGCAATCCGACTCCAGGCCTGAGTATAATAAAATAGCCGCCATTGTTAGAAACGTATATTAACAAAAAGTAAAAAGTTATTGTCTAGTAAAAGTATTCACCGCAGATATCAGTTCTTTTTGTGTATATCAAAATAAAAGCCAGAATAAGTTGATAGCTAAGAGTTTAAGATCTAAGTCTGATTTTGTCGAAAGGCTCATTAATACTTCAAAATTGTTACACATTTCATAAGTAGTAGTGATGACAAAAGAACTTGGCAAATATGTGGAGGAATGTATCTTTAAATGTAGAAGATTAGATTCAACAATTTGAATGATAAACAGTTACATGTGATTTCGAGCACGATTTCATTTTTGAGGCTAATAAAATTCGATACAGTATTTATATTTTAGGTAATCATCTTAAAAAGTTCAATGATATGAAATTTTTATTAGAATAATAACTAAAAATGAAATCGCTAAATTAACTTGCTTTTGGGTCGAATGATAAGATATGCTTATTTGGAAAGCAAGAAACTTAAAGAATAATTGTGACGTATGTATGTACGAAATAAACCGTGCTCTAATTATACATCAGATATACAATACAATCAATTATTAAATTGATTGTATTTAATACAATTAGTTATTAAATTCAAGCAATATTAAGAAAATAATTTAAATCTTTTTACAAAATCGATGTTTGAATTATATTTGGAAATTTTTATCAAGTGAAATTTAAATCAGCAATAATGAAACATGGTAAAGAGTAAATATCATTATAAACCTGTACTTATATTACCATGTGAAACACATACGTACATACTAGTCGTAAGAGCGAGATCTGGAACGAGATCTTGATCGCGAGTAATTACGTCGCAACGGCGAATAAGTGGGAGAACCACGACGTCGTGGACTGTAGCTACGTGAACGAGTACGACCCCTTTCTCTATCTTCACTGCGTCCTCTATCGCCACCACTGTGATCTTCCTTCACGCGGATATAAGCTACTTCACCCTAGATATTAAATCAAACAATCAAAGCATATTAAATGTAAAAAGATCAAAGTATATACAGTTGCTCAAAAATATTTGAAAAACATTTTGTTTATAAAGAGTTATAAAGAGTTATAGTATCAACAGTATCAGACTATGGTATCAGACTATGGGTTGCCGATTACGGTTCCCAATTGATGGTTCTATTTCAACCAATTACGATACAGTAAATCCAAACGTGCCGCATCGTGATTGGCTGAAACAAAACAGGGTAACTAGAAATCAGTAACCCATAGTGTGATAAGTATTGTTCGTTTTGTCTCTCGAGAATTGCTCAGGGTCGCTCCGAATAAATCCAGCGTATTTGAAATATAGGATTCACACTACGTATGACAGATGTTGTATATAGTGTGAATCCTACATTTCAAGTACGCTCATGGGTTTATTCGGAACGACCCCGAGCAGCTTCAGAGAGACAAAACGAATAATGCTATAGCACATACATCTTTATGATTAGGATAACAATAAAAGATCATACCTCATGAGATCTAAATCTCGAATCATCTAACTTCTTCACAGCGTACTTCATGTCGTCGTGTCTCAAAAATTCAACAACACCGGTGCCATCTTTATAAACGTCTGCGAAGCAGACATCACCAGCCTCGCGCATGTGATCTTTGAGATCTTGCCAGCTTCCTGATGGTGGCAAACCACTAACCAAGACTCTGTACTGTGATCGTCTAGCAGGTGGACCGCGACCGCGAGAATTGCTCATTTCACCGCGGCCACCTCTACCACTATCCCCAGCTCCACGTCCACCACGGAAATTATTGCTAGGACCACCTCCACGTGGAAACTCGACTCTCAATCTGTAGCCATCATAGTCGTAACCATCTCTTGCATGTACCGCATCTTCGGCATCTCTGAAAAACAAACGTTATTCATTACATATACTAAAGTCAAAGCAAACAAAATTATGTAATTTTCAAGTAGAATGTCTACTTGCAAAATAACATTACAATATTAATCGTGTTAAATGTTGTAATGAACGGAAATTATAAATATTTATAAATAAGCCAAAACTGGTATGAATAACATATAAAACAGGAAAAAATTTATACTTGAAATGATATTATATACTTTGTTTTTATCTTAAAATAATATATATCGCTCATTTGCTACAATCACGATACAATTAAAAAAACAAAATTTTCTAGAAAATAAATTTAAATGTCTCAAATCATTAAAATTTTATATATTAATCTAATATTAAAATGCAATTTTGATACAATAATCGATTATAGAGAAATAAAAATGTTCTTTTAAATTATATTTTTTATGTTGCTGTTCTTTTTTTTTTTGCAAACAACTAAAAAATAATCTTGAATTATTTTGTTGTATAGCAAATAAACGATACTTTATGGGCCATTCATAAACGGGAATATTGCGTAGTAAGCTATAAACTGTAAGAAATTGATCAAACGAAGTCGATTGTTCTATTCACGTTCAATCGTGACTGGTTGATTTTTTACGATTTAGGAATAATTACTCCATATTTCCACGTAGACGGTCCTTTACAAAAACAATATGCGTTTTTAAAATTCTTTCTCTAGTTAACAATTTGAATATTTTGAGATTCTTATAAAGAAAAAGAATTTTATTATTGCGTTTGTAAAAACAAGTTTTTTTTTTTTGGTTATTTTTATTATTCGCATGAGTCAAGAAAAATTGCTCCACAAGTGCAAGTGAAGCAAATAATTCTCGGTCAAAATACATATTCATGGGTTTCGTCATCCTCATTCGATAAACTACGTCGCGACGCTTCATGTTCGATGTCGCGGACGAGGTCACGCAAACGGCTCGAATTAACGACGTACGTCGAAGCGGGAGTTGTAAGTGTAAATAGCGCACAGACGGAGAGACACGCCACAGCGACGCAGCGTGAATTCGTGGTAATATGTATATCTCTTACGCTGATAACTCACCTTGGATCGTCGAATTCAACGAAAGCGAAAGGCGGGCCCCGACGATTTTTCAGGTCAACGAAAGTAACTTTACCGAATTTGTAGAAGAGATCTTGAATGTCCTTCGTACGAATGTCCGGTGGCAGATTGCCCACGTATATTCTACACTCATTCCTGCCACCGTGCGACATTATACTATTTCCTGTCGTGTAGGTGACGTACTTTCGTACAGCGTACGTGGCGTATTCGCGGAACCCAAATAAAAATGCGGACACTGGTGATCGGTGAACGAGTCTGAACACTACAAATAACAGCGACGGCAAGATCGGCGTTGATCAGCGTGCAAACTGCGATAACCGAAGCAATCGAAGAGTTCCTCGGTCACCATCGGACGAATTCAGTCGAACTCAACCGAAATGAACCGAGAGCCTATGGTGTAAGCAGAGAGAAACCTGAGAGAGGACATGACGGCCCAAAACCTGTAACCGCAAAATAATGCCACGCACTATTGCCCTCTGACAAAGTGGATGTAAACTACGTAGCAACGTCCATTTTTCTTAGGATACATCGTCCATTTTTTAAGGCTGGAGATGATAAACCGTGCTATATGTAGCACGATTATATGAACCACCGACGAGACACTATTAAAGACCGTCAACTCTGAGCAAATTTTCGGCGGTATAAAAAGAGTCAAGGACCCGAAGATAATTGAAGAACGCTGACATTATCGACAATTAATATAAATTTGCTATTATTAACATAAATATTTGACTTATTCATTATTAAATTCATGATTTTTTATTACATAAATGTTCCATAAATAAATATGCATACTTGTAAAGCTATAATATCCTATATATTAGAAAGAAAAATTACAATTTTTTCTCTGCAGTTATCATCTCTCTGCAGTTATCATCTCTGTTGATAATCAAACTTTGACGATAACACTGAAATTACAATTTTAAAGAAAACTCGAGTGTTATTGAGTTCTAAATGCATAAATACGTTTATTAAACTAATAAATCATAAATTAGTATAATATTATCAGTTTTTACTCTTAATTACTTCAATATTTACAAGGACGCGAACTCCCATAAGGATGTCGGTCTTTAATAGTATTTCGTCGGTGATTGTGCGGAGCCTCTAAGGCCTGTTCTACAATAGAGTCGTAAGCGGTAAGTCGTAAGAAATTAACCAATCATAGGGCCGATTGTTCCACCTTTTGATAAATTGACTAAAAGATGGAACAACCAGCCCATAGTCGATTAGTCTTCTTACATTTAACTGTGATTGGTCAATTTCTTACAGCTTACGAATTGTGACTCTATTGTAGAACAGGCACAAAGGCCGCCGCAGACAAAATTTCTATAAAGCCGGGAACACATAGAAAAACATAAGACCTTAAGACGTAATCAGTAAGGATATCGTAACATTGGATTCTCTACTGGCATTACCGTCTCTACTGTGATTGGTCAATTTGCTTACTGCTTACGTTTTTGTATGTGCTGTGAGCTTAAGCTCACAGCACTTAAGATATGAACTTAAATCGATGAACCAATGTCTACGGTCACTGTTGCAGCTCTAACGGCATTGACTAAAACATGATCTGATTGGTTAGTCCGATTTTTATTCAGCAATTTGTTTCTACAAGAAAGAATAATTGATTGTCACGGTCACAGGTTCTTAGTAAAACATTTACACGCATATATAGTTCGATTTCATATTTAAGATTACCCTCGAGCGATATTTATATATATCGTCTAATTTTATATTCATTGATTTCATCTGAAATAGTAGTGATCTTAAAAATTCATCTAGCCAATGAAATGTTAGCAAATCGCCCTCAGCTTGAAAAGAAAAAGAAACAATATTTGTAATTTAAAATATTCTCTTTTGCTAAAAATATTTCGCTTTTATTTTTTCGAAACAATTTCGATCTTTGCGGTCTTTTTTTTCTTGATTTTTCTGTTGTGAAATTCGTTGTGTCGCCTCGTTGAAACGCGGCATGAGATTTCGGGCGTAGACCGGGCGCGCTCTATAACCGATCTTATGAGCTCAGCGCAGCCCAGCGGAAATAATGACGTCAGAAACAAGTCAAGACGCAGGCGAGAGACAAATGCCAACGGAGTGATACATTCAGATACATTGAAAGGGGTGTTACGGTACTCGTCTGACCGTATCCACCATATCGTGTCTCGGTGTCCCACTTAATGCGGCCAATCTCGTACTATTCTGTATCGTTACTTCGCATAGTTAACGTGCGAGTTATTCCGATTATTCCGACTCGTCGTTGTTGACAGCAGTTGAAGCCGTCGGTGGTTCGCTTTCCTTTTCGAGTGTCCTTTTGGGTGTTTTCTTAATGCCGGACTCGTACGTATATACCTTTCTTATCTACGTTCCCTTTTCTTCCTCACCAACGAGGGTACGAAGATACGTACGTGACGCTCCTTTCAGGAATGTCGTTATCACGGATACCATAACGGATACGCAAGATCCACATTGTATCCATCAGAATCGAATTAAACGACGAATATGTTTCATTCTGGAGCGTCACGAGTTCTTGTCGCACATTCGCTGGCCGAGGACGCGAAGCTGGAAGAGGAATGATTCATGATACTTACGTTTGACAAGATAATTCCTGACTCGAATTTTTAATTAATTTCATTTTCGATAATTGTTTTTTTATTCATAGAATCGATAAATTTACTTGTTCAGTTCCACCAATGCAAGATTAACTTTAATCTTGGTTCAATTTGCTCTTTATCTTTTTCTAATTCTTAAAATTAAAAAAGATGAACAATTGGTGGAATTCTAAGATTAAAATTAGATTGCATATTGGTAGAAACAGATATAATTCTAACAATTAGAAAAAAAAGTAAATAGGAAGTTAAAGATCAAAATTAATCTTATTTGTATGTAGAAACTGTATTTGTGTGTGTGGCCTTAATTGAAAATTAAAAAATCAGCTAGAGAAAAAAATTAAAGAAATATTGAGAGAAGCTAATGGAAAACTCAGCATTTGTGTAAAAAAAAAATCTGATACTTCTCTTAATTCAAACAGTAGTTAATTCTGTAATTAGTATGAATTAAATTATACTACAATTATTTTTTATTTATATTTTTGTTTAGAAATGGAAATTAGAAATAGAATGGAATTGAATAAAATTTATAAGCGCTGTGATTTCAAATTGTAAAATTTGAAATAATTGTTGTAGAAGAATTTTAAGTTGGTTTGAAGAATTAATTAAAACAAGAAAGAAAACACTTTATAAGAATGCATGAGCAAATTATTCAACTTTCTGTATATAAAAATGCATGTTAGAAAAAGATTTTATTGCTAATACAAATCAATAATGTAAAAAACTTTACACATGTATTAAGCATTAATTTCAGAATTATTTTATATCTGCAAGTTTGACATTATAAATTTACATACTGGAAACCTTTTTTTACAATTGCAGAATAAATATTAATACGATAAATATGTCCGACCACTTTGGACCAATCGCTCCAAAATGGGATCCCAAGAACTTGGAGATACGGACTATGTCCGTGGAAAAGACACTAGAGCCGCTTGTGCTCCAGGTTACTACATTGGTGAACACGAAAGGGCCCAGCAAGAAGAAGAAAGGAAAGTCGAAAAGAGCAAGCGCGCTTGTCGGAACCGTGGAAAAGGCGACTGCCAATTTTATTGAAAAGGGGGAGAAGATCGCCTATGAAAATCCAGATATCACAGCGGAGATGCTAAGTGCCGTAGAGGAAGTGAGGAAGACAGGAGCAGCAATGAGCATTGCTGCTAGGTACAATAAATAAATTCATATCTATAATCAATCTGCTAATTATAGTTAGTATACCACGTTCCTGCTTCATTAATACAATATGGAAATTTATTTATGTAGAGAATTTTCCGAGGATCCATGTTCATCTTTGAAACGAGGTAACATGGTGCGCGCCGCGAGGAATTTGCTGTCAGCGGTGACCCGTTTGCTTATTCTAGCGGACATGGTGGACGTCTATCATCTTTTGAAATCGCTGTATGTTGTGGAGGATGATCTGAAGAAATTAAAAAATGCTTCTTCGCAGGGAGAACTAATTCAGAATATCAAAGAATTTGGTAGAAACGCCGCCGAATTAATTCACCAGGCGGCTAAGCGTCAACACGAGCTAAAAGATCCACAGCTTAGAGACGATTTGGCGGCCGCCCGGGCCGTATTGAAGAAGCACTCCACCATGTTGCTCACTGCGTCGAAGGTGTACGTGCAGCATCCTGATTTGGCGGCAGCCAAGGCAAATCGCGATTACGTATTGAAACAAGTATGCGAGGCCGTGAACACAATAAATGATGTTGCTCAAGGGAAAACGCCGCCCGACAGCCAACATCCTTACGATGGCCCTGGCGAATTGGCTGCTGCATTGGATGACTTCGATGAGAGGATGGTGATGTCTCCGCTCGCCTACAATGAGGTTCGTACGCGACCGAGTCTCGAAGAGAGATTGGAGAGTATTATCAGCGGTGCTGCATTGATGGCGGATTCATCATGCACTCGGGACGAACGTAGAGAGCGCATCGTTGCTGAGTGTAACGCAGTCAGACAGGCGCTTCAAGATCTTCTAAGCGAATACATGAATAACGTAAGTAGAGAACTGTAATTATAATTATACGAAAAAATACATGCAAATATAATAGTGTTTGTATTATATTGAAGAGATGTGAAAGAAATAAATATATTGAAATATGTAAAATATCTAGTTCGAGATTGCTAAGCAAAAATTTAGTAGTAATTAGAAAGTTCAAAAAGCACGAGTAACGTTTATTGATCTTTAAAAATAAACTAGTTTATTTACAATACATACATTAAGAATTAAACTAGTTTTTAATCTATTACATTACTACATTAATTGGAAACGTTTCGACTATACTAAGTCTTCTTCAGTTCATATACAAAAATTAATTAAACATTAGAAAGAAAGATACGATACATTAAAAACATAAAGTCATATCAGTTTCATGTTTTTAATATATTGTATCTTTCTTTCCAATGTTTAATTAATTTTTGTACAGTCGAAACATTTCCGATTAATGGATAGATTAAAAATTAGTTTAATTCTTAATGTATAATATGTATTGTAATAAACAAGTTTATTTTTAAAGATCCAATAAATGTTGCTCGTGCTTTTTGATCTTTCTAACTATTAATAAATATATGTTTTAAAAATTCACTAGATTAATATATTGAATAACAATATATTAAGTTTAATTATAGCATTAATATTATTAATTATAAATAATAATTTATTGTATCTTTACTATGAGATAGAGAGATATTATTTTAATTGAAATAATTTGAAACTAGAAAACCAATGTGTTATTTACGTAAATATATATATTACTCATTCTATCTCTAAGCTTTAAGTAAGATTTTGTATGATATTATTAGTTCTACAATATTCTACATTAAAAATATATAAAATTTTAGACAGCATACTGGTACTTACACATGTAGGACATGTGATTTATTTTTTTTATTAAAACAATATTTATTCTATTGATTTGTTTTTGTTGGTGATGGCCAGTTACAGCGCGCTCGGGGTGGGAGACGGGTAAATATGCGAAGTAATTCTACAATTTCTATGGGTTTTGTTGCGCATATACACATTATCTTAGATCTCTCACACACTACCAATGCATATTTATTATTATTATTTAATGACCAGCACTAATCGTTAGCTTGTAATTAGTTATGTGCTTATGATTCATTTTAATTATTTTTATAATTTTTTTCACTCTTATATGTGAATATTAAATAACTAATATCTCACATTGTAGTTATGTAAAATAACAAAAATTTAAACACAATAAACAATGCAATAAACGAAATGATAGATTAGCATAACTGTAGAAAATTAGAACTGTATATATAATTATGCACACAATTCATGTAGTGTATAAATATATATATACAACTTGTAAATATACCGCTTATCATGCAATCATGTTGCTAAAAATTATTATATGATTAAATAGTATTTTTTTAAATATTTTATTCCCATTTATATTAATAACATTATTTTGACGATTTGGTTATGTATCCTTCTCCTATATAATATACACATTTACCATATTTCTTTTTACAATCGGATTTAAACTAACAATAATGTCGAATAAAACAATTGTTTATAGCTGTAAATTTTTAATATAAAAATATTTTTGAGTTTGACCGAAATTAAGTGATGAATCTATGTTGACAGATGGGTGTTAAGGAACAATCTGAAGGCTTAGAAAGGGCGATAGATCACATGTGTAGGAAGACCCGTGATCTTCGTAGACAGTTGCGCAAAGCCGTGGTGGATCATGTATCGGATAGTTTTCTGGAAACAAGCGCACCGTTACAAGCCCTATATGAAGCTGCAGAAAAAGGCTGGGTCAAAGAGGTGGAAGAATACGCGCTCATTTTCACGGAGCACGCGAATAAGCTAGTGGAGGTAAACGGTCTTTATATAAATAAATGTTCATCTGAATATTTTACATATGTCATACACAAGTATTTTAGAATATCTTGTGTAATAAGAAGATTAATTGTTTGTTTATTTTGAATAGGTGGCAAATTTAGTATGCAGTATGTCTAATAACGAAGATGGCGTAAAGATGGTTCGTTATGCTGCTGCGCAGATCGAGAACTTGTGCCCGCAAGTGATTAATGCAGCGCGTGTGTGGGCCGCACGAAACTCAGACGTTGCTAAGGATAACATGAAGGTGTTCCGTCAAGCATGGGAGAATCAAATGCGTGTCTTGACAGAAGCCGTGGACGACATCACCACGATTGACGATTTTCTAGCGGTTTCTGAGAATCATATCCTTGATGATGTCAACAAGTGCGTCCTGGCATTACAAGTACGTCCCGGCGACGCCGATACCCTGGATAGACATGCGGGCGCGATTCTCGGCCGTTCCGCTAGAGTGTGCAACGTTGTGCAGGCCGAGATGGACAACTATGAGCCTTGCATCTATACCAAGCGAGTTCTTGAAGCGGTGAAGGTTCTGAGGAAACAAGTGATGCCCAATTTCGAGCAACGAGTGGAAGAGGCTGTAAATGCGCTGCGCAGTAATCCGGCACAGGAAGTGGACGAAAATGACTTCATTGATGCGTCCAGACTGGTATACGATGGAGTTCGTGAGATCAGACGAGCTGTGCTTATGAATAGGGTAAGAAAACCTGTCATCATGTCTCTAAATTTTGTAAATTGTAATTATTTTAACTCGCTGTCATTTTTCAGGCGGACGAAGATCTGGATCCTGAAGATGTGGAATTGGATGAGCATTACACGTTGGAAACACGCAGCAAGTCTAGTGCTCAGACTGGAGAACACGGCGTGGATGAGTATCCAGAGATCAGTGGTATCACAACTGCCCGCGAAGCGATGAGAAAAATGCCAGAAGAGGACAAGCAGAAGATTCTGCAGCAGGTTGAGTACTTCAGAAGCGAGAAACTCAAGTTCGACAAAGAGGTAGCGAAGTGGGATGACGCTGGCAATGATATCATTGTTCTCGCTAAGCATATGTGCATGATCATGATGGAGATGACTGACTTTACTCGTGGTCGAGGCCCCTTGAAGACTACCATGGATGTTATAAACGCGGCAAAAAAGATCTCGGAAGCTGGCACGAAATTGGATAAATTGACCAGACAGATTGCTGATCAGTGCCCAGAGAGTTCTACGAAGAAGGATCTCCTTGCATACTTGCAACGCATAGCGCTCTATTGCCACCAGATGAATATCACAAGTAAAGTGAAGGCGGATGTGCAGAATATCAGTGGTGAGCTGATTGTTTCCGGCCTAGACAGCGCAACCTCCCTCATACAGGCTGCCAAAAATTTGATGAACGCTGTCGTGCTTACCGTCAAAGCTTCCTACGTCGCGTCAACGAAGTATCCACGACAATCTACGGTAACGGTAAGTTGCATTAATATTCATTAATTCTGCAGCAGCTCGATATGTTATCAATTTATTCTTAGAAACTGGGTAATTTATCATCTTTTAAAGTTTATCCCTGTATTCTTTACCTTTCATCAGCACTAATATTTTTGACAATAAAAATGCTACATATTTCCATCTAAAACTTTAAAATTAATTCCATATCCTATTTTTTTTATGAATTTTTTTTGCTGTACACTAATATACATGGATTTTCAGTATGTAAGTATGTCAGTTTAACACAAATCATCCATGCACAAATATTGTAGAACTTTAATAATCTTATTAAATATTAGAGATTCAGAAATTTATAGTTATACTATATTTAATATTATATTGCATATAAATATGTTAAAATAACAGCGACAAAATAATTAATATAATCTGAACATGATATGATTATAAAATTAGTTACAAAAATATAGATTATGTATATATAATAATACGAATTTATTATGTTTTGATCAGTCTCCTATCGTCATATGGAAGATGAAAGCCCCGGAGAAGAAACCATTAGTGCGTCCTGAGAGACCCGAGGAAGTTAGAGCGAAAGTACGTAAAGGTTCGCAGAAGAAAGTGCAGAATCCTATACATGCACTTTCAGAATTTCAGAGCCCTACCGAGAGTGTATAAGCTCTCTAGATGTAAGTAAACAGGAATAACAATGTAATGCTACAATATTTGTAATTCTTGCTCGATCAATGCGGGACGACTAATATGAAAAAAAAGTCATGTCTAGAACCATCAAATATTGATCGGACGTAGTACAAATACTGTAACACGATGTAACGCTGCAAGACGTATTATTATACAGCATCACCTTTTAAGAATTGTATAAGGCCAAAATATTTTATTTTCGATGATGTTTAAGATGTTTAAGAAGAATATCTATTAATTATTATGAAGTGACGTGTGACTCTCTGTATGAGAGTGATCGATTTGTAATCGGAGAGGGGTTCCGAGTAATCCTGACTCATATTTCATATATCTCGGTTTTACACGAGATTATAAACATTATTTGAGAGTTGAATATTATAAGTAAAGGAATATAAAGAGAATGATAATAGTTTGGGAATCCATATTTCATTTATATTTACATTTATCTACTAATAATTATATGGTATGCTATGCACAAGTATTACGTTATTATTTTTTAATTGCGAGTACAATAATTACAATACAGATGAATACATATAATCCTGATGAATATTCGATTTTGAGGAAGATTTCAGAGAAAGGTTACGAATTAAAAAAGGCTGATATGTACGTATATCTCAGATCTTATAGGGGCACAATTAAAGATAATAACTCTACGTTACAGTATATTTGTTAATGAATTTATGCTGCATGATCATCTTTATATTCGAGAATTTTTAGATTTCCTATATCATTTAAATTTTTCTAGCTGTAAGAGTGATATGTATAGCTTACTCAAGCAGCAAATTGCAAAGGTCTTGGTACTTCCTGTTTATTAATTTGTCGAGAATAATTTTTGTTTTATATTGTGTATATTAGTCATTTTTATTGTATACGTACATTTATCATTAAGATTTATTATTAATATTTTTGCGAACAATGTCCAGTATTCATAGTCAGTTCTCATATTTAAGATAAGTTGTCATAAGTGGTCTTTTAAAATGTTATATAAACCTCAAAGCCTTAGCATTGAGACATGACTTTAACACGATCCTGAAATAAGAACGGACTATGAACATTGGCCAATTATGATATATAGATTGGAAATGTTTCTGTATATAAATTTTTCTTTTCGTGGATAAATTCTATTATCTTTTGGTAATTCTCATACGAAGCTCAGATAGAGTCGATGAAACTTAATCATGGATTGACACAGTATTGTATCGAAATAAAGAGACTGCAGATTAAACTATTTAGTATATTAACTTGTATATAAGTAAAATATGCCCATGTTATTTTTAATTTTTGTATAACGAACAACTAAATGAGAAAAGGAGTATGTGCGAAGAAAGGAAATTTCAATTCCCATTTAGTCCATATTGCAACGATAATAATCTTTTACTAACGATTTTACTGTAATAATCGAGGATTAACGTTATATATTAAATATATTGTACTTCATGTAACATTTACAATACTAATAAGATTTCAATTATTGAAAGGCCAAAAGAAATCTAGAGCAGTATACAAATTGCTCTATATATTAAGTAATTCTATACACACACACACGCATATATATATATATATATATATATATATATATATATATATATTTCTATTTATAAATACGTTTTTCGTATTTTGTAATATACGAAGTCCTCAAATAAGATACTGATATCAAGTATTGCATTCAAATAGTTCCCTATCGTCTATAAATAGAGTTAATAGAAATATAACATAGATATAAGATTATATGTCATATATCAAAGACGATTTATTCATAATTAATTTGTTCGATACGATAATTTCCTTTTATGCACATGAATAATTTCATTTTGTTTTGCATAATTCTTTAGATAGAATTATGATATATCAATGCCATTCTCTGATTCGTAATAATTTTTATAATTGCAAAAAATGCAATGGTACAAGATTTATTAATGCTATACATATCAACATAATTTGTTACTTATCTGTGCACTAACTATGTAGATAATAATGCTGTACTTCCGATTCATATTACAGAACGTATTATTTCAGTATTCTGATACAGACGCATATACACATATCCTTATATTATGGTTTAGATACTTTACGTAAAATCGAGCCATCAATTACTATATAAAACGGATGCCAATATATTATATAATAAATCGGCATCGCCTTTTTTTATTATAAAATAATAAAGTATAATATTAATTATACTGAAGTTACTTTTAAGAATAAAACATTGTAACTGATATGCTGCCAAATATAAGGTGATGCATTTCTCATAATAATGACCTGTTTATTATTTAGCATGTATGTTGACTTATGTTCATTCAAAATAATGTATGTACACGAATAGATCCTATTACGATGTGGGGATTAAAAAATAACAAAAACTAATTTTTATCTACGTTTTGATACATATATCTCTATATTTTTCGTTTTACACGTACACGTGTTAAATGCTACAGAAAAAAAATAAGGAGTATAGGCACAAAAAAACCACAAATGCAAAAAATTTACTGGAAGTGATGAAATACATTATAAGTTAAAATAGTATATATATAAAAGTAATATCACCTATCTTGAATTAATACATATTAATTATTTTACAATCCAATTTGCGTTGCATTGCACAAGATATAATGCGGTAAATAATAATGAAGAATGACAATTACCATTCTTCCAGAAACGTGACTTAAACATAAAACTTATATTTTTATGTCATTTTGCTTTTGTACTTTTTTTTTCTTTTGATTAACATAATGCTAAAAAGATAATTATTTTCAATAAACACTCAAGTGGTCGAATTTTCTTACAACAGACTCGAGTTACAACGTTCGCATTGGTTACTGCAGATACGTATAATCAGTTATCACGATGTTGTAATGACTATCTGTTTATTGTAGTACTGCCTCATATTGTACTGTATGAGAAGATTACAGCTGCACATCTCTTAAATCTAAAATAATCTAATGTTCTTAATGTTACATATAGAGATACCAATATATGCAAGTGAATTCAAGAAGTGTTGTAGTAATTACCAAAAATTCGAGACAAGTTTAATAGGCGTAAGAAATCTAAGAAATTATACGACGTTTATAAGTATTACAAATCTCAGTTCGCAAGTCTATTGTGATGCGATTTCTAGTGTCACGTATAATTTGTTATTGAGTTTTGACATCCGAGGTCAAGACAAAGTCAAATTTGAACAATGATGGAACAATGATGGATATACATGCTTACACTTATGATATATATTTTCCACATATAATTGCCTTATTTCATATAATCTGCAAATAAATCACACTTTTTTTTATTTATATACGTTTCTTTTTCTTCGTAAGATCAATTCATTTTAATGGTCTTAGGAAACAAGATTTCAAGACATACGTAGCATAAACTAGATTTTTTTAAAATGATTAAAACTTTATACGCACAGATCAATATATAGTCAACGTATTTTTCATTGGTATTTAGTATATCAACTATTATGCAGCATAGTATAGTATTGCAAAATGATTTTCTATATTACACAGAATCTATATTAGTTGTATAGTTATAAAGTAATAATTAAAAGATGGATTACGATCTAATTCTCGGATTAAAGCTGACGTAAAAATGGACGTGAAATCAGTCTCTATTTTACACTCGCATTGATTTGATTTCTTTCTCGAGCGTCACAAAATTAATTATTTTCTCGTGTTATCTTCATTTAATCGCATCATGAAATATTCGATTACTTCCAAAGTCGTGCAGCCGTTTTTTTTACTCAATTTTCATTCTGCCGGCAATTAGATTTATAGCTAAGTGCATTATATGTTTAATATCTTTTTCGTAAGACAGTGGTGGGGAAAACAATTCCAAATTAAATATAAGAGATTAATATATGATGTCTTTTATATCTGAATATTCAGCAAATTTAGTTTTAGTAACGCTGTGTTTTGATATATAATTACAATTTCTACATTCATATTAAAACCAGATTGTGATTAAAGTGTACGTTTGCCACACATAAAGTATATAGAATGCAAACACATAACAATATATAGATATCTCAATGTATAGATCTCATTAAAACTCGTACTTATTCTTAATTAAAAAGAATGGCAAATATCACCGTTAAGTAAGCACGAATGCGTTTTAATCACTAGAATCTTGGATCGCAAAAAGTTTGATTTTAAATTTATACAATTGTTAAAATTTTATCAATTAAATGGAGTTCACGAGACAATGGAATTCAGAAATCATTTTTGTGTTCAAAAAAATAACAAGTTTAAAAGAAATAAAAAAAAACAAACAGGTACTATCAAATATTGTACAAATATATATGATGTGATATCTACTTTTGTAAATAACTTTTATATATAACGTATATATA
>NW_017305375.1:5476408-5478755 GCF_001594115.1 Trachymyrmex septentrionalis
TACAATCTACGATCGTCTAAAATTTCGAAATATTAACTCGTGGAAATATAGTAATCGGTTTAAAAAATAAGTAAGCAGTGTGTCCTGATTTTCAGCGTCACTAAAAATGAGTCATAAAAAGAGTCCCTCACAGCCTAAATAAGACTTTCACTTGAGATCTTAAGTTTGTTAAATGATTGCTGAAGGAGGACTCGACAAGTGTTCCTGTAGAGTCATCTTGCGCAAATTTTCAAGTAAGACGGTATATTTGTACAAATAATATAACTTTGAGTTTTCTGATTACATTTTCACGATTATTTTGTTGCCAATTCATCTATACAAAATCTAGTAAAAAATAATATATGATGTTATTGTGAGTCTTCTTATCATACTCTATATGATTCGTACATAATATCTCGCATTGTGCGAGGTATGTCCTGCTAATGATTCTGTAAACATCTCATCATTCTCTATTATAAGTATTACAAAAGGAACTCTTAAGAAAAGTTTTTATTGGACAGATAGAACACCAAGCTGTAAAACGTTCTCTCAGGCTGTAAAAAGTTTTATTAGTGTGTGCGCGCGCATGAAAGGTTTTACAGCTTGATGAAGAGTAAATATTGTAAAAGGTAAAATGGTTTACATACGTTTCAAGAATGATAAGATCTGATTGAGACACATACATATTTATGTATATTATATATAGTATATATATATATATATATAACTTAAATATATAATATATAATATATATATACATATATATTATATATAAGATATGAACATAATTTACAGAATAATATATGTATATCTATATTCCTGTTCATATACATATTTCATAAACTTATGAAAGTCCTTTCCTTAAACCATGCAGTGCATTTTGTTCCCTCTATTCAGTTTAACTTGAACAGTGGATTATTTTCATAGACGTACATGATTGATTTCAATTTATACAAATTATACAAAGATTGAAAATGCTAAAAACATGTGCCTCTGCGAGAAACGATTCTCAATATAGATGGCATCGAACAAGAGATGCAAATTGCAAATTTGTTTTAACGAGTGATTTGTAAAAGCGATCGTTCTTTAGTATTTTGGCAAAAAAAATATACATAATTGTCCCGCATGATACACGTGAACGTGTTTCTTGTCTATAAAAGTTTCGGGATACCGCGTTCATTCCATCTAATTGTGTAACTGATGCTTCGGATGACGCGCATAATTACATGCACAACTCGCGCCCTTTATCTCTCTCTTTATCTTTGTACCTACAGTCACAGTCATTGAACACCTAACACGATGATCCGTTTAATACGACTGTCGGATTGGAAATAGTAAATTCTAATTATTACGTGTAGCCCGATTTTATACGTGACTTAAATAGAGAACGGACAAGAGAGAAAACACACAGAAGATTTCTACGATGGTTCTGTAGTGACTGTGGTTTCTGATGATGTACTTACAGGTGGTACCACAGTCGATTTGCATGCTGGAATAAATTCAGCTGCATCTGGATTTAGCGTGCTCTGGAAATTTACATGTACAAGCGGCAATTGTTAGTTAAAAGATTTAAATAAAGAATATTGCTCTCTCTTTCTCTCTCTTTCTCTCATTAAAGCATAATGTACTCTTTGTTTTCTATTTCTTGCTTTTTTCCTCTTTGCGGTTGTTTTATTGACAATTGTGTTTCTCGTCTTTTCCAAAGTTTGTCAAGTTTTTATTGGACAACAGAAAACAAAGAAATTGAACAAGTAAAAAATAGTAAAAAACAAGAAACAGAAGGCAAAAACACAATGTAGAATAGATTTGAAAGAAGATAAACATTTCTTCAGGTACCTGCTTGGCGAGATCGTCTTGCATCCTCAGACTGCTTAGTTGTTGACAAAGTTCAGCAGCATTATTGTCGGGAGTGCCAGTAGCCGTGGACCAAGCAGTAGAGCTCATATTTCTTTGATGTTGCCTCTCTTCTTCCAGCATCGCTTCTAAGCATTCCTCCATCAATTCTTCCTCTTCCAGTTGTTGGAGCACCTGATGCCAATAGAAACGTTGAGTGTGGAATAACGAATAACTGTGAGAAGCTTTATATCTATAAATAAGGTACCTGCTTGTCAAACTCCTCTTCATTTTCCATCCAGAGGTACTCCGAGAAGTCGCCATCGCCTATCGCTTGCACTTCAGCCTCCGTGTCGCTGTTGTTGTCCATATAGGAAGTGATGCCTGTCTCTTGTCCGTAATAAGTCCCGTTTCCAGACCCGCCGTTTGGGATCTTCATTTTCATATCCAGTGTATGTGAACGATGCGTCTGCTGATTACCTGTAAATTCTTGTTATCAGCGTCTCACTCCACTTAACACGGTCGTCAAAGATAA
>NW_017305375.1:5478855-5479745 GCF_001594115.1 Trachymyrmex septentrionalis
TGTTCATATACATATTTCATAAACTTATGAAAGTCCTTTCCTTAAACCATGCAGTGCATTTTGTTCCCTCTATTCAGTTTAACTTGAACAGTGGATTATTTTCATAGACGTACATGATTGATTTCAATTTATACAAATTATACAAAGATTGAAAATGCTAAAAACATGTGCCTCTGCGAGAAACGATTCTCAATATAGATGGCATCGAACAAGAGATGCAAATTGCAAATTTGTTTTAACGAGTGATTTGTAAAAGCGATCGTTCTTTAGTATTTTGGCAAAAAAAATATACATAATTGTCCCGCATGATACACGTGAACGTGTTTCTTGTCTATAAAAGTTTCGGGATACCGCGTTCATTCCATCTAATTGTGTAACTGATGCTTCGGATGACGCGCATAATTACATGCACAACTCGCGCCCTTTATCTCTCTCTTTATCTTTGTACCTACAGTCACAGTCATTGAACACCTAACACGATGATCCGTTTAATACGACTGTCGGATTGGAAATAGTAAATTCTAATTATTACGTGTAGCCCGATTTTATACGTGACTTAAATAGAGAACGGACAAGAGAGAAAACACACAGAAGATTTCTACGATGGTTCTGTAGTGACTGTGGTTTCTGATGATGTACTTACAGGTGGTACCACAGTCGATTTGCATGCTGGAATAAATTCAGCTGCATCTGGATTTAGCGTGCTCTGGAAATTTACATGTACAAGCGGCAATTGTTAGTTAAAAGATTTAAATAAAGAATATTGCTCTCTCTCTCTCTCTCTCTTTCTCTCATTAAAGCATAATGTACTCTTTGTTTTCTGTTTCTTGCTTTTTTCCTCTTTGTTTTATTGACAATTGTGTTTCTCGTCTTTTCCAAAGTTTGTCAAG
>NW_017305375.1:5479845-5488143 GCF_001594115.1 Trachymyrmex septentrionalis
TTCTCTCTCTTTCTCTCATTAAAGCATAATGTACTCTTTGTTTTCTATTTCTTGCTTTTTTCCTCTTTGCGGTTGTTTTATTGACAATTGTGTTTCTCGTCTTTTCCAAAGTTTGTCAAGTTTTTATTGGACAACAGAAAACAAAGAAATTGAACAAGTAAAAAATAGTAAAAAACAAGAAACAGAAGGCAAAAACACAATGTAGAATAGATTTGAAAGAAGATAAACATTTCTTCAGGTACCTGCTTGGCGAGATCGTCTTGCATCCTCAGACTGCTTAGTTGTTGACAAAGTTCAGCAGCATTATTGTCGGGAGTGCCAGTAGCCGTGGACCAAGCAGTAGAGCTCATATTTCTTTGATGTTGCCTCTCTTCTTCCAGCATCGCTTCTAAGCATTCCTCCATCAATTCTTCCTCTTCCAGTTGTTGGAGCACCTGATGCCAATAGAAACGTTGAGTGTGGAATAACGAATAACTGTGAGAAGCTTTATATCTATAAATAAGGTACCTGCTTGTCAAACTCCTCTTCATTTTCCATCCAGAGGTACTCCGAGAAGTCGCCATCGCCTATCGCTTGCACTTCAGCCTCCGTGTCGCTGTTGTTGTCCATATAGGAAGTGATGCCTGTCTCTTGTCCGTAATAAGTCCCGTTTCCAGACCCGCCGTTTGGGATCTTCATTTTCATATCCAGTGTATGTGAACGATGCGTCTGCTGATTACCTGTAAATTCTTGTTATCAGCGTCTCACTCCACTTAACACGGTCGTCAAAGATAACGTCAAGAGGCTTAAAGACAATTTTATTGACAAACTGAGCGCCGTGTTTCTATCGGCAGTCATCGCTCAAAAATAAATAAACAGTTCAGATAGTGTTGAAACGTGATTCTCCAAACGGACACTCCGCTTGTAAACAAGATACTCCCTCGGGTAGTCAATTCCGATTGCGCTCCCACCGGTCCTTTGACGGGGCGGAGGGCTCGAGGCGACGTCAGGCGAGAGTGCCGCGCGCAACCTCGAGCCGGGATGCGGAGAAGCCTTGGGTCAACAAATCGCGAAATCTTCGAATTCTCGCACATATGGGAACGGCGATCCGCCGATCCGGCTTTTCTAATGATTCTTTAGTACCCCCAGAAATGTTTACCTGAAATTTGGCGGCCCGGCGGCCGAGACAGTTCGATGTCGCTGTTTTTCTCTCTCTCGCTCTCTCTCTCTCTCTCTCCTCGCTTTTTCTCTCTCTTTCTCTCTCTCCCCCTCGCTCCTCTCGCTAACGGCACATAGCGAAAACGCACGGCGCAAGAATCGTCTTAGTCACTTGACAGATGAGGTCGCACGGGCGACCATATTTGTGAGCGCGTATCATACTCGTATCGTATCGAAATCGGACGGGTTGGCGCGTCTCTCTCGCGCTCTCGCTTTCTTCTCTCTCTCTCTCTCTCTAGCTCTCTCGTTTCCCCTTATTGTTTATCGAACGACGGTTGGCCCGGATTACCCTCCCGAGAAGTAACAGGGAGACGATTGCGTTTTCCCCATCGAACTTGATCACGCATGCGGAACGTACCTTCTTCTGTGATAAAAGGATCCTCGGATTCGCTCTACGTCCTTCGTTCACCTTCCCGTGGATCGTTTGTGGTCGTTACGCGAAATATGCGCGTGATTTACGCAGTTCACGGACACGTACCGAAATACGTGTCGTTCAACGTAAATTAGCGATCGCACAGTGCTGCCACCGGCGTGTTGTTAAAATCCACAGCGGGAGCGCTGGTAAAACTCCGATTGCTCCGAATTTTCACCAGTGGACCGCCTATCGCGGATGTTCGGTTACTTCGGTTCTCGAGAGTCCCGAGGATTATGTCGCTAGAGATGACGAAATCGCCAAGCCCCGAGGAACGTCTGTCGATAAATCGGAAAGTAGCGAGGCTACTTGCTTCGCGAAAAATAAAAATATATTCCGCCGACGTTTTAATTTTATCGATTTTGCGATGTTATAATAATGTGAATTAGTGAAATCAAATTTAATTAAAAAATTGCACAAAAAGATTTTATAGGAAGAATTTTACTTTAAATTCTATGTAATAAATAAGTATATTTAAATTAAATTATATAAATATAATTATTTATTCAAAAATCACATTTTTAAATGTAATTAAAAATAGATACGTTAGAAATTGATGATATTATTATAAATTACATTTTAGTCACTAATCACTTGTGTTTATTAATTGGGTGATGTATGTACATATTTAAGTATTTATTGTACATATAACATCTACTGTTTACAATGGCATTTTCTATTTATTGCTATTTGCCTATATATAACATTATCTCTCTCATGCATTCGATAGAGTTATTATTACCACTATTTTCGCAATCTAGAGTAATCCAATTATAACGCTAATTATATAACCGTACAACGAACGATGAGAGGAAAATAAATACGGAGTTATCGTGGCGCTTTTATCCCCGACAGATGTCGGTCCCGACGACAAATCGCGGACGATCGAAGCGATCGCGAATCGTCGCTCGGAGGAATTCCTCTTTTTTTTTTTTTTTTTTTACGTGGGAGGGGAATGACATGACGTTTATTTCTCGAAAGTACGCGCGGCGGTGAGTCGCGCGACGCCGACCGGCCGACAGCGGACAGCCGACCGCCGAGACGACGCGCGGGATTGACGCACGTAGTGCGTAGCATCACGCTGACCACGCACGCGAATCGTCGCGTCGACTCGCGCGGTCTATTTACACCGCGGCGCGACGTGATTGGCCCGGGGACGGCTGGAGACGGCTGGCGCAGCTGACACATGCGCGTGCCGACGTGCGTCAAAACAAAGCACGGCAGCGCTGCCCTCCCGGCAGCATTTTATCGCGATTGTCCGTAGCGGCAGGTTGCGTTGCATCGTTCCTCGAGTCGAGTTGTGAGCGTCGTCAGCGTCCTGTCGCGCATATATACTTATACTATACTATACGTTTACGTGCGTTTCTGCATCTCGTTTCTGGTGCTCGCTCACCCCTTAACTCCGTTTCTTTCTATTTCCTCATCGCGAGCGACTATACTCCCACGAGTGCCATACCACGGCGCATCGTACGACGATGTCGTCCTCGGGGAAGTACACGTCGGACGAGCAGCTGAGCGGTAAGTAAAGCGCAAAAAGTTGGAAAAATTATACGCGCCGCACCGATCATCTATACGTCAGACGCGACGGCCATTTCGCGCGATGTGTCCGCCCACCCGCGCCCGCCCTCCTGCCTGCCTCTCGTTCTCCTTCACTTCCTGTAAAGCGTAAACAAACGTACTTCATCGCCGATGTTGCTCC
This sequence comes from Trachymyrmex septentrionalis, assembly GCF_001594115.1. NCBI lineage: Eukaryota > Metazoa > Arthropoda > Insecta > Hymenoptera > Formicidae > Trachymyrmex > Trachymyrmex septentrionalis. The sequence continues at coordinate 5,483,154 of NW_017305375.1, forward strand.
GTTCGTCTGGAGTGTCAACGTCGAGAAGAAGCGGCTGTTAGATTCGATCTATGTCTCGCTTAATGATATTGTCTCTCGTTTAATGACATTCTTGGAGAACGATTGTTCCTCCGATAAATTTTCGCTTTCGTTTGTCATCTGGCGATCTCGGCGCGTCTCCGATAATCGGAGCAACCCGTTGGATTACGCCGAAATAAGTTGGCGCGACGCGACGCCGCGCGTCGCGGCGCAGTTTTGGCGCCATTTCGGGCCTACTTTCAACGCGCCGCGTCGCGCCCGGTGCAAGATTCAATTTTTCATGTCTCGCACGCGCGAATCGATACTTCACCCCGGCCGGAGCTTCGCGTGAAGTTGCATGGAGAGCGAGGCGAAGCGAAGTGCGCCGGATTTGCAAAGTCCGGTCGCGCGCTTCTCGTGGAAGTAACAATGCCTGTCTCTCGACACCTCCAGTTTTTTTCCAATTTTTTCTAATTTCATTTAATTTTTTTGTGTACATTCTATATTCTCGATACGCTATTTTCTTCTAGTTTTTTTTTAAGATCCCTCTCGACGTCTGTTTCTAGAATCTGATTTTTTTTTATTTAATTCTATGAAATTCTTTTGCACATTTTATATTTTCGATACATTTGATATACTCTTTTCTACATTTAGATTTACTTTCGATTATTTTTTGATTATTTTTTCTTTTTTTTTAAATACAGCGTTACGGAATAGAGTCATTATTTTCTTTATAATATTGCAGAATGTTTTGATCTTAATTTAAGCAAATAAATGTGCAAATATCTTTTATCATATATCCGCTTCCTTTGATATACATATAAGCAAATTATAGATAAAATATTTGTGGTTAGCAATGCGATTTAACCGTGCTATATTTATTTGGAAATAAAAATAGCACAGACATTCGCGGGAATGTTCAATAATAACTGTATTATAATAGCAGATCAAAGACTTAATTATTTTCTGCGCGTAAATAATGCATTATTTCCGTTTTTTCTCTCGCATTTTCTGAATAAAGTAAGATAAGAGCTGAATGTTTCAATATATGTGTCAAAGGAGTCGTGGATTATCAATGATTATTTTATCAAGAATTTAAGAGCAATGACTTGTGCGTGAAAAAAAACTAAATTTTAATAAATATTTATTTGAATATAGTAAACTAAATATTTATTTATAGTAAATATTTACTCCAGAAAAAAATAATAGTTAAATCAAATTAATGGTTCTTGCAAGGGAAGAACTATTTGTTTAATTTTGTTAAAGTATTAAACAAATTTAGCTATAGTTACAAATCTGAAAATATACGTAGGAATTTCAAACATGATGAGCAAAAAGTTTTAACATTCTAGCAATTAATTTGAGGATCCTACATAATATTTTCGGTTTAACGAAGTTATATTTCAATTTGTATCTAGCTAAATTTTTAAATACTTTAGCAAAATGGCCTTTCTATGTCCAAATAAATATATTTTTATATTTAATAAACATTTATTTTTGTACTTGATTGAATTAAAAGAAATAGAAACTTGATAACAAACTCGTAAAATTAATTCCATAATTAAAATTGCGCGAAAAAATTTTCGTAGATACCTGCTAATATTTTTTACAATTTTTTACAGTCTCGTAATATGACTTTATGATTTTCTCAGGAAACTTTAGACTGCGAGGAAGCCGATATTTCTGTGGTTATCCTTTTGCAGTAAAAAAAGTCAGGTGATCTATTAAATACTTTATAAAAAAAACTTGCCGGTAATAATTTAAAAAATATGAGAGATTTTGTAAATAACTTTATCATTTTTGTAATGATTTCTACAAAAAATAATTTACTCAATACGTTTTTTTCACGTAGCCTTTGTTCTACTCCCCTAATTAAATTTCAAGCCGTAATTGCTGAAATCATTATGTCGAGATTATCGAGATAATAAAATCTTTACATTTCTTAATTAAATTTTATCTGCGCTTTTGTTTATGAAATCTTTTAATTGTCTCTTTTAAGCCGAATTATGCAGAGTACTCATTTTACTAATTAATTTCAAATTGTTTCGTTATTCACTTTGCCATGCGAATCTTACATACGAAAGCCATTTAAATAATCTGGCACGCGTATATACTTTTACTACTGCAATCTTTATCTCTGTTTGTTTTGCAAAGTGTCGTCTGGTCGATAGCCCAGACGAAAAGAGATACGCCACATAGACACCTGCTTTCATCTTGTGGTTGCATCGCGATCCTATCTATTTCTTCTCCGCCGCCACGCGTCTTCTCTCGCACGTGTTGAATTACAAGTCGCATCTTTTTAACGTTAACAATAGCCGGTATCGTTCTCGGCGATATGAATCGCGAGGTAAAATAATGTTTTGCAAAAAGCCGAGCTATAAAGACTGCAACGCTAAATTTATCCGCGGCTCGGATTACGGCCTCCAGTTTCTCTTGTCATATTACGAGAAATTTGACACCGCCTCTGCAATTTCTGGATTTTTTTTATTAACGCTGTAAAGTAATTTTCATTTATTTTTTACTTCTGTATAAATTTTTATTCTGCTTTTTGTACATCAGTTTATATTGAAAAAGTACTAAATTTTAATAAATATTTGTTTGAACAGTTTTAAGTAAATATTTATTAAATACAAACATATATTTATTTGATATAAAAATCAGTCATTTGATTTAACTACCATTTTTTTTTAAATAAATATTTTATTTATTTGTTGTAAGTAAATGTTTAGTTAGTACTATTCGAAGAAATATGCATTAAAATTTTTTTTTAGTAAATTTTTTTTTCTGTGTATTCAATTGCAATGCTATTTTCGTGTAAACGTCTAATGGTATCTCCACTGCGTGATTTATTCGCGTATATTCCGACTCGTGGAAATCGTCCATAAATCGTATATAGCTCGCACGACCTATTAACACGGCAAAGTATTTAACTCCAGAGCCAGAGTAAATCTCGGACCGAAGTGAATAGCGAATTGTTTCAATGCGAATTTAACATAAAAAATCTCAATTGTTCTTTGGAGAGCAAAAATGGAAGTCGAAGAGAATGGAAATGTAAAACAGCATATAAAGTGTTAATTTTTTACTTCTTTTTTTGGAATTATTGTAAGGAATTATTGCATTTTGATATTCTAAAAATAATCATCTTCTTCGACTGCTGGTTCACCGACGCGAATAGAATTGGGTCAGTGCCCTGCGAACTCGCGTGGTTCTATTTAATTAAATTGGACGAGCCCTAATGAGTACGTCTCGGTCAAGATCAGGGCCGTATCTGTCACAATGAATGTCGTCGTCACATCTTTGTCGTCGTTAATTGAAATCGCATAACAAGATAATGTGTTGTGCGCAGTAGAACTAATAACATGAACAAATTAACGCTAGGACGTTTAATGTCACGCTTGATAGAAAAATAATGTTACAATACTTGTTATCAGTGTCTAAACTATCGGAGCGATATCAGTTTAGATAATTTATATTGATAATAAAGTAATATTACTTTGTGATCAAGAGTGGTATTCTAGCATTAAATTATCGATATTATTTCTGCGGTGCATGTTATAGTTAGTAAATTTGTTGATAAAAAAATTCTCAATTTAAGTTACTCAATTAAAGTACTCAATTTAAGTTATTTTTAACCATTTCTATTGGTTGCCATTGCTTCAATTAAAAAAAAAAGGAAGTTTGACTCAAATAAGTTCAGTTTATTATTATTAAATTTAATTTATTATTTACTAAATGCGTACATTAATATGATGTTGTTTACTTTGAAACTACAACTATACAAATTAATGGATTGATTTACATTTTGACATACATGGAAATGATAAATAACGAAATATTATTGAATTTAATTGAGTTATTATTGGTCCTGAAATCTAAGTTATAATTGCTACAGTTCATACAATGAAATAATCGCAGAATTTCTGAATGATTTTAGAAAACGAAAAAATCTTGAAATCTCTTCTTTTTTGTCTATACTCTTTCATTTGCAAAGTATGATAAATAAAGTCCGGCTTTTCATTATCTGATTAATTTGTGGTTTAAACTTAACTTGAGAATGATAATGTAAAAATTGTATTTTTCTATGGTTCATTAAACTAATAGTATTGTAATAGTGATTTTTTAAAAGCACAAAACACGTACCATCAGTTTAGTGATTAACCATATCTAGAAAAACACAATTTTTACATTATCCTCAAGTCAAGTCTGAATCATGAGTTAATCAGAAAATGGAAAACGGGCTTAAGTGAGTTTATTAAAACGCGAAAATTAATTTCTTTAATCGAAAAATTAATACTATACCGCAACATGAAGTAAATGCTTGGATACGCGACGTCTTCGAAATAACTAGTGCAACAGAGAAACTGCGTTTCGGAAGAGCGTGAGTCATCTTTGTGAGTTCGTTCCCATTCGCGGTAACGTGATACGCGATCCTCCGCACGTCGTTCTAACGGATCTACGCGATCGTCCTCAGGAAGCTGGGGACTCATTAGAGCTGCGCTGACCCGAAATCATGAGAACGTACTCAGGAGCTTACGTGACTCGGCTCACGTGAATACTCGGATACATTCTCTCGAACAGCTCGTCAAACCACTGACCTGGCAGGATACGGATCAACCGCTCGCAAACGGATACCGAATTTCCATTGAATTGTTTGAGCAATTTTCGATAAAGAGTTTCGCGAATGGATTTAAATATTAAGTATATGATGATTCACATATCGGTGATTAAATTACATTATTGTAGAAATAGATATTTTTAGATAGATAGATTAAAGTAAATTAATCATCGGTATCAGTCAGAAACTATCCATCTAATCATTATTTGCGGCATTATTAAGATAAGTAATTTATCTCGACTTTCCTGTATTCAGTTATTTACTTATCGTCGTATATTAGAAGTACCGAGCGGTGATTATTTGACTATTTCTATTTTTTAGATTAGTTATATTTTTTTTTTTATGTAAAAGATAGAATTTTGAAATCCTTTGATTTTT
>NW_017305375.1:5488243-5489034 GCF_001594115.1 Trachymyrmex septentrionalis
ATGTTATATTTTTTTTTTTTATGTAAAAGATAGAATTTTGAAATCCTTTGATTTTTCAATATTTTTCAAACTACATCCTTTATATTGATGAAATATTTAATTTTTCACTTTCTTTATTTTTATAATGATTTATTCACGTTTTAGTGAGTAAAAAATCTCGATACTTATAGTATTAAAATGATTTACATATTGTCGTCGCTCTCTATTGAAATCGCATGACAAACACGATCGATACTAAAACACGTGTACCGATAAATACTAAGTATTTACAGCTATAAATAGAATCGACTTGAAAGTAGCCGAACTTCGAATGTAGTAATAAATTTGCACTTTGTACAATGCCTGCTGCTACGCATAAATAAATACGAGAATATTCAGGCTCAGAGTAGTTTGCGCTCGCCTATTTGCATCTTTATCTGGCTGTCAACAAAAGGATGTTTAACACACAGATAAGCTGTACGTTCGTGATTATCGGCTGCGTGCACGCCTACGAGCATGGTGTACTAATCGAAATGACGGCAGACTGTCGAAAAGGGGAAGGTATCTATTTTTAGCCGTAAGCTTCGCCGCCGGTCCTTAATCCGATTGATTGAAGCTACCCAGTAGCAATTCCACAGACGTAACACGTGGTAAACGTCTCTCGGATGCGATGCGATCTTGCGGAAATTTCTCTCACGATGAGACGGCAGCACGTTTTATAACTTGCGGGAAAATAAATGAGAATTTGTACGCTTACTAATTTCATTAGCTAAGCGTATGTAAAAGCGTTTAAAAAGTTAAATGGATATTCT
>NW_017305375.1:5489134-5499252 GCF_001594115.1 Trachymyrmex septentrionalis
CATTTTATTAGCTAAGCGTATGTAAAAGCGTTTAAAAAGTTAAATGGATATTCTTCGTGCAGACTAGATGCGTTAAATGTCGCGTGAAATATTTACATTGTGTTTTTTATTAACTTTCATAATGTTGAGAATAAACGGCTATTAAGGCTTAAATAATGTTCAGTTTGAAGCAAATTATATAATTATCATAATCTTTATCGCTGAACAGTTGGTCGGAATTTTTTATTTAAAGTATGTATGACCACGTATCATACGTTTAAACAGGTTAAATACAGCGATGCTTCTACTTGCGGTTCGTTGTTACAATGGAGGCTTTTTCCAGACACGTTTACGCAAGAAGTGACAAAGCGTCGGAGATCAACTTGCACATTCTGCGGTATCATGGTACTCTTGTAGTGTCAACACGTGTTGCCTTGACAAGCACGTGTTTGTTCACGTACTGTCAACTTATGGTTAGTTGGTGCAATATTGGCTGCGTTCAGCAGAGAAAGCGGCTTTGCAACTGTTGTAAACTTTTATAATATGATTCGTTTATACATTTAAGATCCAGTGGAGGAACTAAAGGCAGGACCAATCATATTAAAGAATTTTGCAACAGTTGCAAAATTATTTGCTGGACCCTACCGTTGTTTTTTTCTCTAGTTGATAAGTGCCGCTTTAAGCACATGCAGCTTTTCTGAATTCTTGATCATATCTTGAGTATGGAATGAAAAATCGTGACGTTATGAAATTTTTTAAATATAGTTGAATTAAGTTAAATTGTTCATAAATATAATGTACTTTTGCTGTCGCTGTGTATCAAGTGAACGATTGTTTGACGAGTGATTGATAACATGTTACATTTACTGAGAAACAACAAAACCATTTTTCATTCCACGCGAATAAATTCTGGATAAACGTTAAAAATATGCTGTTATTTTTATACTTGAGTTGGAATGGGCAGTGCGATTGAAAGTAACATATCAAGCTCACCGATTAATGGCTCGAAGTCTGGTTAACAAAGTTTAAGCGACAGTTATCGTAAGTTAATTTATGGGGATAGATAATTGACAAATGACGTGACTAGAAATCGTGTATGTTCAACGTGAAATAGCAAGATATCTTTAGAAATCAATTGTAGCGATTTTTATGTAGACAAAGTCGTACCGCGAGGTCAAATTGAAGTTAAATGCAGCAACGTGTTAACAAGCCGTTAAAATACATTAATAATTAGTGCAACGTTTAAGACACCTGTTCACTCACTGCTATCTTTTGTGACATTAGAAGTGAAAATACACAATAAAAATTCTTACAAATTATATTTGTATAGAAACATTTTTCAATAAAATATTACTTGCAATTGATACAATAAACTAAAAACTGTCTTATTTCGGGATGAGAAATAAAGGCTCTCATACTGCAGATAATGTTAAATTCATAATATCAAATTATATCCAATTTGAATTTTTTTTTAATTATTTCTATGTAGATTGTCACTGTTTCTACTCTATATGTCATTAATTTAATTAAAACAATGGAATTAAATAATTTAACTTATAAAAATATATTAAATTTGACTCAAGTAGTTTACTATTTACCAAGTTGCATACATGAATATGGACGCTGTTTACTTTGAAAATAATTAGAGAAATTAATTGATTTATATTTTGACACACATAAAAGTTAAAAATACAAAATATTATTTAACTCAAGAGGTTTGCTTGACATCGAACAATATAGTGATGAGGGAACAGAAGCCTTAAACTTTTATATATAAAACAATCAAGAAAAAACATTAATGACGAGCATTATATTAATTTGTATTAGTAAAATAAAATCTTTTTTTTCGTACTGCGAGACTCTAATCCTTGCATCTCTGAACGTGGCAGTCGGAAATGTTTCACATGCGCCTTTTGTCGCGGCTTGCCTTCTTAACCGTCGCGTTAGATTTGCGTCTAGTGGGCGATTTATCTCGCGGATAGAAGCTCCGATTTGTCAGCGCTACCAAACGACGTAATCTGTCCACGTTGATTCGCACGAGATCGCCGGTGATCAAATAATGGCAATCGTCGAGTCTCTGAATAGGCACTCCGGTGCTTTGATTCCCGACGTCCATCGACGTTCGCAGCCTGAGTGCACAAAGTAGCGATAAGTGCGTTCGTTCGTTCGTAATCAAGCAAGAATCCTGCGAGTGGCCGCGATTAACTCCCAGCTCGTGAATAATATGAGAGGATTATGCAAGTAAACGCGGTTTGCGCGGTAACGTATGCCGAGTAAACAACGTTCCGCTTCGCGCGTCGACGCCGTCCGTTGCGAATCCAGATGGATTCATACGTAACGAGAATGGCGGCGTAGGTTGCGAGTTGGCGTTTGTGAGCTGCTAATTTAAACGTGCGGAATTTTTGTGGGATGCGATCCCGTGAAGACGCGAGAAAACGTGCAGACGACAAAACGGAGGGCAGAACTGACGTGAGAAACAAGAGATTCCCGGCCACGTGTCGATTGTTTTTCTGCGTGTACCACATTATGTAACGTGTATCAATAAATTAATGCTCGATGACATAACGTAAAATCGTTTAAGGTTATCAAGGTCCTATTCCATCAATGTAGATTAACTTATTTAATCTTGGTTTAATTTTCTTTTTAACTTGTTCTAACTCTAAGAATTAAAAAAAGGTAAAGTAGTAAGAGTAAAACAGAGATTAAAAGTTAATCTCTTATATAGATATATTATCTATAGATTACACTTAAGCTTATTTAACTCAAATATAAAAATTGTATTTGTCTCATTTTAATTTGTAAAAAGGCTTTATGATTATAAATCAAATTATTAATATTAAGGAGCATTAAAGCCAAGGCTGATTCTTTTCGCAAAATTTATTTTGTTATTACTACGTAGGTGATTTAAATTACAAACCAAATTTTAATTGAGTCTTCAGTATTGAAGAAATCATTAAAAATTTTAATGATTGCATATGCATTGTTTTAATACTGAAGGTGACCCAATTATAGAGGTCGAAACATTTATAATTTAAATCGACTATACAAGAACAACGAAACAAAAATTATTTTACGAAAAGAATCAGCGTTGGCTTTAATACTTCTTAATATTAATAATTTGTATTTTTCATATGACTAATCACTAAACTGATTTGTAATAATAACTTTAAAGTTGCTACAAAACCATTAATTTATTAATTAGTTATAGCTATATAAATACAATTTTTATATTATTATTAGGTTGAGACCAACCACGAGTTAACCAAAAATGAAAAACTCTGATAATTTTTTCAAGAGTGATCCTTGTCTGCGATATCTGATACATCACATAATCAGGAATTCTTCACGTTTGATTTTTTGTCGCAATTTATCGGTGCATCTGGGAAATTAAACGGGACAAAATGTTAGTAATGTGCAACATAATTTTAAATTCCGTTATATCTTGCACGGTAAACAACATCGAGTGACGAAGTATGTCTAAAGAATTTACGTCAAGCGATGCATGTTTCGCACGTTTCGAACGGTGTCAAAGCATTTATTAAGTCAACTTTTCCATTTTCCGACGACCTCGCTACGATCTAACGTCGCGTACATTTATGGCGTTATCGCGCACATCTTTCCGAAGCGACTAACAATGCAAATTGATGTGTCGCATTCGATCTTCCTATCTACCTGCTGCATTGTTTACAATATACATAATCTTCCATACTCGAGCGGAACGATATCTACGGAAATTCTTTGTTGGGAAAATTGTGTTTTGAAAATACTTCGACGAGAAAATATTCGTTATATATCTAAAGTATATACCGCGATCGTGCTATTTTCTTCGCTGATAATGGTTAAAAAATTAATCGAAACGTACATTTAAATGATCAATTGTCAAATTTCTTTCTAACAAATATTTTGAATGGTTTAATATCAGCAAAAGGATCCTTTGTTGAAATATTAGCGCACTGTCGATTCCACTAGCTTTATAATTTTTTCCTTTTTATCGTATTTGAAAATATTCATAATGCGCTTATAAAAGATAGACAATTATTTGATAGATAATTATTTCATTCTGATAAACAGGTGGAATATCGTCGCAATGTTTCTGCATTCCCCTTGAAAAAAATCTCATAAATTTGATTTACAATCTTCTCTAATGCGTTAATACCTTGACGAATAGAACGAATTATAGATAGGTACTCATAATCGGTTCTTATTTTAAAACCATCTTAATGTCTTAAGACGTTAAAACGGTATGATCGACTTATGATTTCTTAAGGCTGTATTTAAAACGATCTTAAATATGTAAGAACCGACTATGAATACCAGCCATAGAACACCGCGTGCGCAGTAACTATTAATTTTTACAATTCACATCCTTGCAAGAGCATTAATCACTTGCGTGCCTATATATAGTCGATTATTTATTCCGAGGCAAGAGATCGCGCGATAAACCCAGTGTGTCGTAAATTTTCGGAAGTTCGTGCGTAATAATGAATTTATTGTTTGGTCCTTCACGTATTTATATATCGCCACCGAACGGGAATGTTAATCTCGCATACAGAAAAACAATATTAGATCGACGTTATTGCAGTTTATTTTTACCTGCAATTATTTGGAATAATCGTACGAGGGAGCGAATTTTCTTTGCTTTCCGCAGAATGCGAGTCTCGAGGGTATTTTAAAACTATGTTGCGATGTTTAACGCATCCAATTGGGCGAAAGTGCAAACGTGACTAACGACGGTTTGCGAATAGGTGAACGAACTCGAAGTAAACCTTATCGCCCGGATGATTTGTACGGTTAGAAGAGCGGAAGAGCTGCGGTCATCGCGCCATGCTAATGTCGCACGTGCATCACACGTGACGCGTAACGACCCGCGTGAACATCACGACGATTTATGGTGACTGATAAACCGATTGTTCCAATCGACCAACCTGATTTTTATCCTCCCTTCGTCCTGCCAATTCTCGCGATACATCATAAATTTGCTTACGCAATCGATAAGAACGTGAATACGATGAATAGGAGTTTGACCGTTAACTAATTGTGGTTAATCTTTTTATTCGATTTTTGATTTTATTTTTTATTAATATAAACATTTTGAGGTCAAAAATTTAAAATAACAAGTGTCGCGCTTTTTTATTATAGAATAGAACGCGTTGCGTCTATTCCGAGAAAATCAGGAGTGCGGAACGTGAACTCTGATCAGTGATAACGTATATTTGTAGATATTAATTGAATTATGGAGAATAAAACTTGTTTACGAAAATCTCGTTTATTAATCGTTTCTACGACGAAGACTTGCAAGTTGAAAATTAAGTAAGATAAAAATATATGCGCGGTCGTTTCGTAATTATGCAGGGAATAAGGCGTGTTGGAGCGAAGAATATAAAGTCACGTACGTTATGCTGTTAGCAAATCTATCGTCATAACGACGGTAGATGAACCCGAGATTTCATGGCGATGAGATCATTCTCGTTATGTGATTAAGCTTGCAAGCGCAGATATTGATCATACCATTTCACATGTGTGAACTTTAACAAATTATATGTACGTTACGAGTAGCTTAAATTCTCATAAAAATAATTACGTAAAATTAACTCGCCTGACGTAATAATTTTTTATTGCAATAACATTAGTGTAGTACAATTTTAATGAAATTAATTATAAATAAAATAAAATAAAATTAATATAAAATTTCGTAAAGAGTTGCTATTTAACAAATTTAATCTTATTTATCTATTCACTATTTAATTTTATAAACGTTATCTTTTTTATTTTCTAATAATACTTTACATATTTTATTGTAATACTTTTTTTTTATTCTTATTTATTATTCTTATTTTTTATTCTTATTTCAGCGTGTTAACATTTAAAAGCACTTTAAAGATACAACATTTATTATTATTTTAAAAATAATATTTAACATTAAAATATTTCAATTAGTACATTAATAATTAAAATTGAAAAATTACGATATATGCAGTATCGTTTCATTAAATTTTCGCTAAAGCGATATGGATTTCAATTTCATCAAGAGTTTTTTTTAATACAGAAATGGGGTAATTGCTTCTGCTACTATTTATTGTAATAATAAATTTTATTATTTCTGGAAGAAAATTGAAAAATTACGATACATATTATGATGGAGTCTCATTAAATTTTCACTAAAGATATATAAATTTCAATTTCATCAAAGGTCTTTTCAATACAGAAAGAAGTTCTAATTTTTTAGTACTTATTACTGTAATAATAAATTTTATTATTTCTGTAAGAAATTTACTCATGACAATGCGAGTAAAATATAATTGAGTAATTTATTCAGAAAATTACTGTTGGCAGTTGTTATTCATTCTCTCTCTCGATCGTTTCTAGGAGATAAAATTTTCCTCGTGTACGGAAACATTGTATTATTATCGAAGGACACTGAAAAGTGGCTGCTGCGCGAATTGCCGGAACTATTGTAAAAGCTCGCGGAATTGGATAAGCATTCAGCAGAGAATAACAATTTTTTTTCCAACTGCGCAGAGTCCTGGGTGGAGCTGGTGCCGGACCCGCCGCTGACGGCCCGGACAACGCCGACGCCGTTCAGCATTACCGGCGAACGTGAATATCTGCGACTTCTCAGGGAAGCACAGAGAGATTCCACACATTCATCCGCGAAGCATTCCCTGGCGTCCTCGCGCCGGGACACTCCGAGGGACAGGTAAGACTTTATTTTCCGGATCTTTTCCAGAGTAAGTAAGTTGGCGACGCCTTGGCGAAAATCGCGTGGGACACATAATTTTTCGATACTTCAAGAACTAGAAAGTAAGCGATTTCAGAGTAAGATACCGCTTTTCGAGAAGTTTGGGAAAATCTTTTCGATCGTCGATTTGCCAGAAATCGGATCAAGATTTTCAGAAATTTCGACGACTGAACTTGGACAGCTCTAACTAAAGTTAACTTTCTGCAAAGTTTATAGAGCTATGGTACATAAAAATAATTAAACAGTAAGATTTAAGCAGTAAAAAAAATCAATGGATTTATTACTATTTACGTTATGATATCTATGTATTTACTTTACGATATCTACAATGATTGCTTGAATTGTAATGTTTCAATTTTTGTGTCATGTAATAAAAATTGATGAATATCAAACGTCACTTTTGACCTATTTTGACGTTAAAAATGAACGTTGAATATCAGCATGAAAAAGTACTTTATACGCACAACAGAGCCAAGCACGTGAGGATTTGAAAGGCGCTTTGAAACAGTATAAAGCCAACTCTTATAATATCGGAACAGTTTGAAGACTCGGCCAACAAAACCGGCCGTTCAACTATACACTTATAGTCACGCAAGTTCTCGGTGCGCAAAAGACAACGTTTCCTCTCACATATTCTGCACGAGTATAACGAGAGAAAACGTCCGCTTCCGTTCCCTTTCCTTCTTGGGAACGACTTCGGAGTAAGAAAAGAAGCGTCGTGACTCAGAGGCGAGGAATGACGATCCGTACACATGGAGAACTATTTTTTTTTTTAGTCGCTTCATCATTAAGCGTCGGGGTGTGGCTCAAGGTCGCGTAGATAAAAGCTGTAGAAGGCGAGTGACCCTGTTGAATATATTATAATTTCGCTTAGCGAATTGCGAATTACATACATAGAAATAAAACTTTAAAATAAAAATTCAAAATTATAACTGAAAGAATAATTCCTTATTTTTTTGAATTTTATAATGCATGGCTCCAAAAATTCATACTATTTTTTTAGAGCAAACTTTTCATAAATTCCAGCAGAATTTGATCGATATATAATTATTATAATTACTACATTGTTACCTGCACTTTTAAATTGATTTTCAGTTGTGATTGTGTCGCAATAATCGTAGCAATGTCGCATATCGCTTGTAAAAAACAAAAGTTATAGTTACAAGTAAACATTTATATTTTTACTTTCGCTGTTTAGACGGCTGAATTAACACGTGGCTCTTAACAGGATTAAAATAGCGTCATTGAGAGACCCGCGCAAATATCTTGGCAGGAGAACAATTAATACGCGTTTGTACGACTTGTTGACAAAGAAATGTAAGTTCGATATCTCTGTGCACAGATTGATCTATTAAAAATATTAGTCGCTGATTCTCTGACGCAAAAAAAATTTTTAATGATTTGCGAGAAATATTATACATACTACTCAAGCGCGTCATAATAAAAAGCATTGATCTGTGGTCATTCGTGTCATATACTTTGTGTTTCTCTAACAATAAGTAATATTATCTCGAGCATGAAAATCACGATCCTATTATTACCTGCGTAACAATGAATATCTAGTTCAATCTCGAGACGATATTCTGCGGTATGTAACATTGTGTACGTCATATTAAATTATTTAACTCGCTTTGTGCTCAGTTCTATTAATGTAAATTAATTTTAATCTCGGTTTAATTTATTTTTTATCCTTTTCTAATTAATTTAAAATTAAAAACAGATTAAAAGTAAATTAAATTTAGATTAAAGTTAATCTATATATTAATAGAAGTGGACATTATTTATTGCGTCGTCTGTAGACTCGGCGTTATTACCCGTCTTCTTTGCGAAAAAAATTTTGAAGAAGAAAATTAGCATAGGCTGTTTAACCAGTTTGGCAACGACACGAGTACGACAGTTGTTAAACGTTTTAATACATGGGAAATAAATATATAATACATTTATTAAATATCGTTTCTAACGAAAAATTTTATGCACGAATTAATAAATTTTGATTTTTTAAAAAGGTAACAAATTATAAAAAATTAATTTTTATGTAAATATACACTGTTAGAGAAATGTAACCACGAGCTTCCTTTTATGTATTATAAATGAAGCTGTTATGAATGCTGTCATTATGAACAAAATTAAAAATAATGAATGATTTAACTGAAAATTAAGTTACTTTTAAATGTAATGAACGTGTACATTAAATTTCAATATAACATTCATTTTGCGTTCTACGAATCATACAATATAATAAAAATAATATATTTCTTTATCTGATTTTTGATATACATAAATTTCAAAATTAATCTCTTTGTGGTTCAGATTAATAGTCAGTATAGAATATTTGATTTTTATTTTGATATATTTGTTTATGTCGACTCTATGTATACGTACACAAATATACTTTTCAGTTATAAATACATTAAATTTAATGTAATGTCATGAAATTAAATTTAAATTGTTTAATTTAAGTATAAATAATAAAAGTATATTAAATTTTATGAAATTTTTAACAGTATATATTAATCCAGACAGAAACGAACGCTTCTTAGAAATGTTGTTCCTCCAGGATGTATTAATAAAAATTAACTTAATCAATATTAGATATATATATATGATGATAAACTACATTAGATTACGTAAGATATCTCATTAAAATATAAGAGAGACTACGATATTAATCTTTATATATTTAAACGATTGCGAAGTTAAACATAGTGCGTTTTATCTTGAAAAAAGAAAAATCAAAGTAGAAAGAGTCGATAACGCGTAATACGTGTATATGATGCACTTGATATAAATGCGCTTATCGCGACTTGCAACTCTTCACCGAGATGCATCGATGATTACGAGCCCGATAGTGATTGCGCTGCTC
This sequence comes from Trachymyrmex septentrionalis, assembly GCF_001594115.1. Lineage (NCBI taxonomy): Eukaryota > Metazoa > Arthropoda > Insecta > Hymenoptera > Formicidae > Trachymyrmex > Trachymyrmex septentrionalis. The sequence goes on from NW_017305375.1 coordinate 5,498,716, forward strand.
TTCGTCGTGATATCGATGTTGGGGCGCAAGGATAACCGCAGCTATCAACCGCACTGCAACTGCGAGTGTCAGTTCGATCGCGGTTTACAATGTACTGATGGATTACGCATAATACGCGGGAGGTCACAAACTTCCAAGGTGACATATGTATTATCGCAGCGACTTTTCGCGCATCGTTTTATCGCTTGACCGGAACGAATCTGGCGATAAGCAACTTGGCGACATTTCTCGGCGATTCTTGCGCAAATTAATCGAAAAAGAAGCGGAGAAAATATAACGTTCATTTTGCGTTCTACGTATCATACAATATAATAAAAATAATATATTTCTTTATTTGATTTTTTACATATATAAATTTCAAAATTAATCTGTTTGTGGTTCAGATTAATAGTCAGTATAGAATATTTGATTTTTATTTTGATATATTTATTTAACATGTTCGATTCCATTTCTGTTTGTTTTAATAAATTGCTGGTACACACACACACACACACACACACACACACACACACACACACACACACACACACACACACA
>NW_017305375.1:5499298-5524660 GCF_001594115.1 Trachymyrmex septentrionalis
AGGGTGTTTGTTAAGTAAAGTCGGCCGCATTGGGGGCGTAGAATGGTCAAGGGGAACAAAAAATTGTATACCATTTTACAAGTAAACCATAGCGATAAGTGTTGAGTAATGTTGGTTAAATAAATAAGCGTAAAACAACAATAATCTCTATTGAAGGATTTCGTGACGGGAAGTTACCACTTACATTGTCTGCAACGTTTATGGATCATAACAGGTCTTTTCCTTGAATTTGCAGCCCGAAGAGCCCGCCGAATAGCCCGAACACAGAACTCTCAACCGAAGATGAGCTCAAAGGAGTTTACATAAATTACGGCTGCAACAAGGTCAGTTTCAATCGATTCTTTACTACATATTTTTTACGATGCTTGACTATAGAAAAGCACGGTGTATGGCGTTTATATATGCGTACGTAATTACGTTCGTCCCTATTATGTCGCGCGATATGCTCGGTTGCGAATATGCACGATAACTATCGGAATTGTTCTAGAAATATGTTCGCAATCGGATCTTTTCTCGGAAAACATCTGCCATCAATATTACCTTCACTGTACTATATATCATCGTTTTACTTTTGACTCACGTTACTCGTGTTCAATAAAGTAAACAGAGTCGAACGTTATGATTGAAACAAGGACGAAGTTTTAACTGTCGCATAAAGTTGGCAAAGTTTGGAGTTATACCTATGCTTGAAGGAAGATATTATATGTTATCTCGATACGCGATTTATATTGTACATTTTTCTTTACTATACATTTAATTTGAAATACCTACCTGTTACGAGTGATATCAATGAGTAATTTGCATAATTTCTCTCTTTCACTCATTGTTGCTTCAGCTATTTAACCTTCCGTTTGCGATCATATGTTTACGCTCTTCTTCTCTCTACAATGTTATTTTTAGATACAAGTGAAATTTCACTTTTAAAATTTCCTCGAAAAATAAGGGTGGAGTCCGTTTCTCCTTTTTAAAATATCACGTTAAAAAAACTGTTTGATAATATAAATTGATCGAGATATCGTTTCAAGCCCTATTATGGCAATTATAATTTCCAAGGACTTCGCCAACCTTATGCGACAGTTGAAACTTCATCCTCGTTTCGAGTATAACGTCCAACTTTGTTTTCTTTATCGAACTGGAAAAAAATAACGTGTATTATTTTTAAAAAGACATGAAACACTCGGGTAAGAAAATTACAAAGCGATATATAGATCGAGTGAGAAATAATTTCACAAACGCGGAGGAAAAATTCGAAATTCTCTCGTTTGAAAAAAATGCAAACAATTTCCAACGAAGCTATATAACGTTAGATACAAAAGATGGGGTGGGAATAATATCGGTTGAACTCGTATACCTCTATACGCGCACGAGATTCCGTATTCGTTTATAGCGATGCGCAACTGGTTTTATCGAACGGACAATTTCTCCTGTACAAGGTCTGCGGATCACTGACTCCATTAGCACTGTGCCCCTTGTAGCCGTGAGCTTCTGTGGATTACCACGTGTATCGATCGGCACAAAGCCTAACGCCGCTGCAATCTCATTCTTCCTTTCGTCGTGCCCCAGTTTCTTAGAGACTAACAAAATCGCGTTGCAACACGTCATGCCTCTCGGCACGGTTCTTGTACGGCTCCCTCTTGGTCGCGGAACGATGATCTTCGATATTGCGCAATACAATTCTAAGTCGGGATCGTTGTCTGTTCGACAAAGTACGCAGTATCTGTGTGAATCAAAGGATCTTACATGTACACAATTTATTCATGTGATTTTTTTTGTGCAACATTTAATTCTTTGAAATTTAATTTTTTATCTTGAATTGATTATTATTTTTTAATGTTCAATTTATTTAAATTGAATTAGATCTCTGAAGTCACATATATTTATTATATGTATACACAAAAAATTTTCCTTAAAAAAGTGACACATTTGTATTCGTATTTATATACAAAAAATTTTCTTTAAAAATTTCCATTAAAAAGAGTTAAGATAGTTTTAAAATAAATTAATAATTCATGTAATGATGTTTAAATCGATTTTTGTAATTCATATAAAATGAAAACAAATGTTCGTGACGTTCGTGTATACATAGATAAAAAAATGCCGCATAATACAATATCTTTGTGTTGTTAGACGGTTAAATAATTGTAGCAAGTCGCAACTAATTGTAAGACAATTTACATGCAAATATGACGATAACTATACAGGCGCCAAGTGCAGTGAGAGTTCCAACAACATTTGCGCATTTCCGTTGCGATAGATAATTATTGAAATATTCTTTTTTGCGCGCTCTCAATTATTCGATTCATATCAGAAAGTTGGAGATAAAATCCACGATATTATTTCCGCGAGGTTGTGAGGAATATCCGCTAACAAAATGTCCGAATATTTACGGAAGAAAAAAAAAACGATGAGATCGGAGAGGCGATTTTTTTTTTAATTTGATGCTCAATGTTTGATCAATTTCCTTAACTTGATAAATTCAATTTTTAAGTTGAATTTAGATTTATATTCTCACGTTGAAAAACAAGTTTTTGCTACGAGCTTTTTAATTTCTTTTCGGGATTGAAGTAAATTTTTTTTTCAACAAAAATTCTTAGAATAATAATTTTGTAATCTTGATAAGATCAGCCATAATTCTATTAAACAAGTTGAAAGACGTCTGTGTGTTTAGCTGTGAATTGATAACTCTGCGTGAACATTATACGATTCTTTGTTAAATATGCGTGCATAGGTTCTCCAAATGTATAATGTTTTGTTATGTATTATTTAATATAATTTTTCCATAATCTGATAAATTTGATATCCTCATAAATCTTTTCTTTTGACTTTATTTGTTTTTTTATATGTTTTTAGACGCTCACGTTTTATAAGTTAGTTTTGTCGTACGGATAAGATTTGTTATTACATTCATTTGTTTAACTTTTTTATCAGTTTGTATAAAAAGAGAAAGACAAATATGTAAAACATAATATTTTATTTCAATAGAAGATGTGTACGAATGTTAAATTACACTGCGATAGCGTTTGCACTTGCTTTTGCAATAAGGATATGTTTCCGTATCGGCTTTCATAGAAACGTGTTCAATAACCATTACGATAGTCGCGATGTCTTTCCTGTTTGCACATCTTTTATCTCTGCGTCGAGGACAAATAGACGTTATCGGGATTAAGCAGGTTCTTGAGAGAAAATACGTAACATCTTCTCGAATGATTCGCATAAAACAGCGCGAGGTCGAGAGATCGGCTCGAATCCAATGAATTGTCGATAAAGCTGGACGCGCAGGGAACTTTATTATATTATAGGAAAGATTAATATAGCGACAAAGACTGACTGTATTGTGAGGTATGAGTAATGATAACAAGTGAAACCGAGACTCGTGTAAGTAAGGTTTTTCTTCCATGAGTCACTCGTCCTCTCAGTCTTTGTATCGAGAAAAGACTCGCTGCCACTGAAACACGTGTTAATGTATTTTTTGTTTTTATTGGTTTTTTTCCCAAATTTATCTCTCCATACGAATTATAAATGTACTCGACGGTCTACCTATCGTTATCGCCATATGTCCAAAGTTAAGTGTAATTGCGTTTTTAAGAAGATATTTTATCAGTTATATGCGTATTTTCCTTTGTAATATACTTTTGTTCTTACACAAAGATTATATACTTGTAGAGATAGGAATTGTTTGTTTACAAAGACTTTCATTAGAATTGCGTATTTACAAACACTTTTAGGAATGACGCATTTATAAGCGAGAATCGTCTACAAACATGTTTATGCTTAAGAGTCTAAATAGAAAATTGTTTCTATTAATGTATAGTACGTGTAACATTGGACTTTCCTATTTTTTAAAAATCTGTTTCTCTCTCTCCCTCTTTCTCGTACATTGCATAATTTGGAATACTTTAATTAATTATACTCCTTACTTCCCTTTTTTAATATTAGTTACTTCATGATATATCACCCAACCATTGCACTTTTACTATCTCTCGTTATTTTCCAACTTTCATTCATCATTACGTCGGCAATCTGCAATATATAATATACTTTCTTTCGACTGACAATGAGATATGAAAATTCCAACTAAATAAATCTTACGTTAAAGTAAAAGTAAAATCGGAAAAGCTATATTGAATATCTGAATATCTTTTGAATTGCGAAGACTAGACTATTTAATTTATCGTTACGTCAATCAAAGAAATCATATCAGTTATCCGAGAATCTCGCCGTGCCTGTACGACAATAGCTCAAGATGAAAAATGGAAAATCGATTTGTAAGAATATCCGTATTGCACGCAACGGTGCTCACGCAATCTTGTAAGCCGATCGACGCTTTTACTCTTCTTCTGGTATCAGTTCGCAAACCGGTTGTTGCACATTTGGAGTGAATGTATTCGCGCGATCGTGTTAATGCGTTGCGAATCAGTAGAAATATTCTGTATTATATTTATGCTAGTAACAATGTATCCACATACGTATATACAGGGTGTTTCAAAATTCGTGATTTAAAATATCACAGCAAAAGTTTTTAAAAAATAAAAAAAAACAAAATTTAAATAATAGGACTCTTGAAATTAAAAATAATAATATAGTTTACGGGCAATGAGAGAGAGAGAGAGAGAGAGAGAGAGAGAGAGAGAGAGAGAGAGAGAGCATTAATAAAGAAATTATTTCTAAATTATTTTTATTTTAAGTAGTATTTTTTTTTAGATAATAAAAAGATTTAAATATAACTCGCTATAGATTATATTTAGATGGTCATCTATTCATGAGTCGTACGTGCGATAGTTTAATGAGCGCTGGTGAGCATATTTTTTAGCGCACTTAATACTCACAGATGACTATCTAAACGCAGTTCGTAATTGGTTCTATTTAAAGTTATATTTTAGAAACTATTGCACAAAGTAAAAATTTATTTATAGGGTGTCTCAAAATTCGCGACTCAATATACTCTAGTGAAAAAAAGTTTTCGAAAAAATTAAGTAAAAAATTTACAAATAACTTTTTTACTTAGTTTTTCGAAAACTTTTTTGTTATAATATTTTGAGTTTCGAATTTTGGGATACTTTATATATATATATATATAAACACATACACATACCGATACGTATTTATAGCTAATCCTATTTATTAAACTATTATACATCCCGCAAAAACGTAGTATAAAATACTTTGAATAATGCATTAATAATCCTATTTAAGGGATGATGCTATATTTTTTTTTACATTCGACTGTGCTTATCGCAAGCAATGTTTGTCAGTGAATCAAAACACTGGCGCAAATGAATAGTTAATATAACAGAAGACGCAATGCAGTCACTTTATACGCTGGAGAATCGCGATGGTGACTCCGTTCCATTGTGGTGCATGTTTCGTAGCGTGGAATTCAATGGATTTGCGGGCGGAACGGATGCGATGGATGCGGAATTTGTGGCATGAAACTAATGTAATCTTGTTATTAAAGTGTATTCAATCGATCGATGGAAAAAACAATTCTCAAATAGATATTGCGCTAAACCTATGCAATAATAAAAAATGCATGTGATATCAATAAATACTTTCAATAAATATAAATTGCGGATTGAACTGGTAGATTAATTTTTAATTTACTATTACTGTTATTCAGCGTGAAAATTAAATTAAATTCACGATTTTAATTCGGTCAAAATTATCTTTGCGGGCATTCAAACTAACGCTGAATGAATCTTCTCGAACGAATCTGCGTTCCTAAAATTTTGCAGAATCCATTTATTGATTTATTTATTATAATAAATCCTGTCATTTCCGCGATAATTCTTGCAACATCGAATGATTTCTGGCTGTTGAAAGGCAACGTCTTCATTGCTCCTTCGTAAAACGCTGTTCAAATCGGGGGAAAGCAATGATTGCGTAATCGGGAGTAACAGATTGTCTTCCTCGGCGCTGTCACTATGACGTAAGTTAAACTTTATTGAACGGCCAGCGCGATGTAGCCGCTCAAATAGAGTGACGGTTCAATGAAGATACGATTGCCGCGACGTGCCATTGAATGATGTGGCATTGGGGACCGCGTCGCGTCACGACGACGTCGCGATCGCGGGCGTCACGACGTTCTTTAGCGTCACATGAAAATTGATAGCCGCCACAGCGTTTCACGCGCGTTACACGTTGCATGCATGCAATGTCACGACGAAGAGGCGTCGGTTAAAAATATAATGCAATATGTTTCCTTGAATTTTTCGTGAGGCACGCGGCGCGTTCTTCTCGGACGTTCGTTGTTGGTTGCAATTCGTTTATTTAAACTTCCGTCCGTTGTTTACGCGCGTGCAATCGGCACATGGTGCATCTGGCAGTCTAGCCAGCTATCCGGAACTGCGCCCACTTCGGGAACATATTCTTACGTTCTCCGATATTGGTTGTTGCGAATAGACGCGCGAAAGCACTCGTGCTAGGAGAATGACGATTCTCGACTATTGTTTGATCCTAATGGTTAATTGCACGGGAAGTATCACGACCTGCGTTCTCCATTGCGATTAAATAGAAATTTCGAAAAGAGAAAGTACTTCAGAAGTCCTTCTCAGAAATAGCTGAATGTTTGAGAGAATTCAATTTTGTTTTATTAAAATATTTTTCAATCGTTAATTTCATGATGATTAATTTAATTGTTAATGGTGGAAAAATTTAAGTAACTTAATTTTTTATAATTAATTGTAGCTGTAAAAATAATGCTGATAATAAATATATATTTATAATTACAGAAAAAAAAAAATAGAGAAAAAATTGCGTAGCACTATTTATTTTGAGTATATTAAGTGCAATCATTGATATTATTGAAAAAGAATTGTTAATAAATTAAAATTAACTGAATTTTGTAAACTGTACTAAGATGTGTCACCGCAATTAGCGAGATGAGTTTATTTGCGTTTGTTTGCTCTCGTTTGATTTGGAACCAGCTTTGTTCACGTATGTTAAAATGACAAAGTCTGATTTTTTTTTTTTTCGATTCGTCGAAGAGATTTATATAGTTGGGAGAAAAGTGACATTAAACGACTTTGCAGGGACGCCTCATTTTTATGGTACCATTAATGAGGCGTCGCGTCGCCGTCTTGTCGCTTTGCCTTTTAAATCGGTGCATTTCGCGGCCACTGCGCTTCCTACGTCGTGGACCCCTACTCGTCGTCGGCGGGAAGAAAAGCGGGGTCGGGACAGCACGCGTGGAGGTACTCTCAGGAACGTCGTAGTATCGTCTGGCCAATAGCTGGTCGTGCCGAGCTCACGCCATGCACGACGTCGGCGCCGTCGCGTGAATCCATTCTCCTTTCGGACGTCGCGCCAACGTTTTCGATCCGACGCGTTGACTTTCCCCGACTTCGCGCCGCAAAAGAAACCGACGGCGTAATTAGCGTGAGAGGCGTGTTGCGCCTCAGATCAATCGGGCATTTAAATTTAACTCCGGTGTTACTACCACGGGTGAAAGAAAACGCTCCGTGTTTAAGTCCATACTGAATTTCACCGGCGTGACGTTCATCGATTGCAATTAATTAAGAAATATAATAAAACGAGCATTAAAAAATGTTTTTAAAGCTATTTAAAGAATTTATATCTTTTGCAAGTCTGGGTGAAGTTTTTGCTCAGAGAAACATTATTGAACTAAGGTAAACTAAGGAAAACAGGAAAAAATAGGATGAAGATAAGGACAAGAATAAATCCTCAGGATTTCATGTTGCATCGCATCTCGCAATCTTGATCCGGAACATCTGCTCCTTTCGCATTCGTTGTTTCTTCTTTTTTGCCATCTATTCTTAAGTAGAAACTCGTTCTTCGTGTAATTTCTGGAAAACTTAAAGAAAAAGAACAGCACGTAGTGACTTGAAAAATAATTGTATGACAATGATATATAATGTATATAAAATATATAAGAACAGAGAGTAAAAAAGCTCGTTAGTTTGCACAACAAAAATACCAAATAGTAACGATCAAAATACGAACGTTTTTTTTTTAAATAATACATTTTTATTATATAAGAGAATATAAAATAAAAACATTTCGAAGTCTTCATCAAAAGTTTCTAATGAATAAAATAGTAATAAATAAAATATCAATATATTTCAGCGATGAATAAATCTTAAATTCAAATAAAGTAAATTTTGTTAATAATTGTTGATAATAAAATTGTTGTTAATAACTGTTGAATAATGACTAAGTCAGGAATGAGAAATTGCAATTTACTTTACAATGAGACCCAGATGTCGCATTAGATGTTGGATTGTATTTTAATTTGATATCGCATTGCACTTCCATCTTGATGGCGTATAATAGACATGCGCGACCCGAGGGATCCAAGGTAGCCAATGAAAAACAAACACAGCCGTAAAAATTATTTATATTTACAGCGTAAAAACGTAGAATGTAACGTTATAACGACGACATGCGGCTTTTCACGATCGACCAACAACGCTTCTCGTAATCAAAAAGTGGTGATACATGCACGAATTAAGGCAACGATACATAAAAAGCCTCCACATGCGAGTATATTGATTTTCGAGTTTTTCGTGCGTTCATCGCGTTAAAGTTGCGTGCACCAGATACGCGACGTAATTGCCGCACGAAAGCCGTTGTTTTTTTCTTATGAAAAGTCCCAATAATCTCTATTAAAAGTCACAATAAAGAGTTTTGAGATAATTAAGCGTACTATATACAATTGTATATCTATAAAGAGATTTTAATTTATACTATATATTTTAATTTACATATTATTATTTATATATTCATTAAGTGCACGATATGCAATTGTATATTAATAAAATTTAATTTACTATAATATTTATATACTTTATCATACGATCTGTGAATTTTTAAACAAATAATGTCGCAAGTGTCGAGCAGATATATGTTCGAAATAAATATCGTCGCTTGGAGAACTGGCGGTGGCAAATGTTCGAATTATTGGAGTAATCTTCGCGGGTTTATTGATCTCTCTTGATATAACATTGGACCTCTCTCTATTCTCTCTTTCTCTCTGTCTCTCTCTCTCTTTCTCTCTCTATCTGTCTATCTTTTTTTTCTCGATGAATTTATACGTGACAATGTTTCCTCAATAAATCCGTGCTTCGCATGCTCCTGATCGGAATGCGAAAACGATATAGCGAGCGTTAAGTTAATCCGCAGCAATCCGAAAACAATCTGCCCTCCGATCGTTGCTGTTCTGTTAGCTGATCATCGTCGTTCGATAGTAATAATCGGAAGAGTAATGATTTTGATGAAGTTATGAATCGCGTCGCGCGTTGCAACGCACTATCTTTGCGTTGATTGGTAGCACGGGTGAATCATTGAGGGATTAAACTTTTATCTTAGCAATGATAAAGCTTTCTGAGATCGTAAATACTACCGTTCTGACATTGGCACAAAGAACAGAGGCACATGGAAGCAAGTTTTTTTATTTGAAATAAATCGAGAAATATCATTTTGGAAACATTCTGAAACGCGTGTGACGCACGAAATATTCGCTTGAAATGTAAAACGTAATAAAGATATTAAAAGAAATAAAATAAATTTCTACTAGAGAGAGAAAGAATGAGAGAGAGAGAGAGAGAGAGAGAGAGAGAGAGAGAGAGAGAGCGTGAATGAAATTCGATTTTCGACTGTGCTCAGATTAATGTCTATCAATTTTTCATTGATATAAGTTGATATTTATTGATTACGGAATATTTCTTTCGCATAAATCATAATTCATATCAACAAGTCAAGCGAAATGCAAATTGCTATCGTTTAACTAAACGTAAACGACCGCGCGGTTACCGTCGCGCCATTAAGAAGATTGGGCTTATCTGTTGATTCTTATAACTGGACATTGTCTTGTATATACATACATAATGAGCTGTTTCTGAGTTCGCCCGTCATTAGTACCAGTAGAAGAAGCAAGAAGATAATAATACAAAGCTCAACTTTGTTGAGCGCCAAATGCCGATTTAATTTGAGAATATTCAGTCATCGTGCTTCGGTATTCTCATTAGCGTTTTTTCCTTAACAATAAACTGATAATGAATTATACTGTAATTACTCGATTATGTGTAACGTTGAGTAAACACGGGGACACGGACGCCATTTTTAATGGATACTCTGCGTGCGTACAAATCGTGTGACTCATAAGTTATCTTTGCGCGTTCTTGTTCTGTCATATTGCGTATCAAATCGATGACCCAGTTCGAAATAGAATCGGCTAAAAGTCTCTCGTTCTGAGAGAAATAGCTCATCAAACATTTAAATCTCTCCTCGATACGAAGAAGGCTCCGAGTAACTCGCGTCACGTTCTGGTTACCCTCTTTCCTTTTTACACAATCAATTCACACCTTTATGAGCGATCGTCTCGTCCGAGTATTGTTTACAGCCGGCGCTTATGCGCACAACTTGCGATGTACTGCGCATATCAGATCCAATATATATAGTATATATAGTATAGATATGTGCAACACTGGCGGAACGCCAAAGGTCATCCTTGAACATTCACTTTTCCACGCGACGCGATTACCATTCATAGATATAAAGAGTGACTCGTGCAATTAATTTCTCGTTGCTTTTTCATCCTGTCGAACTTATCGTATCCGGAATGATTAATTTGGAATCTATCTTGTTTCATTGCACAGCACGATAACCGTGAAATAATTACTCGATTATTCTCTTAACAAGATGTACTTTGTTCTACTTCGCAGGAGGGCGAGTTTCTTGAGAAGAACACAGACTGGATTTACGAATGGAGCTCTCGACCGGACCAGGCGCCTCCAAAGTATGATAAACGAGATTTTAATAAATTAAATATATAAATAATTACTATATATTTAATTGTCTTATAATTGTTTACTATTAAAGCCGAGTGTATCAAGTATAAAAAAATAGCTATACATATTTCTGTACTTTATAAAGGATTAATTTGACTTAAGAGACTTCTTTTTCACATTGAGTAATATTGGCGAATAAAATTCTTACTTACGTTTAATGATCTCATTCTCGTTTCAGAGACTGGAAGTTCAAACACCCTTTGGTTAGTAAGCGGAAAACATACAGCATCCGTACCGCGAAGGTTGGCAAGAACGGATTGTTTTCCAAAGAGGTCATTTATACTCTATTCTTCACGAATCTTCTGTCTCTGCTCATTGGAACCGGTCTAGGGTAAGATAACGCTCAAAATGTAATATTAACGTTATTTTTTAAATTTTATTTTTATCTCTAAAACATTAAAATTGCTGATTTCGATGCTAACAATGCACATTTCGAAAAAATTCAAATCAAATATTTACTATTATTTTTAATCTTATCTTGTGTGTGTATTATATTTTGTTATTACAGTATTTCATATTATCAATATTAATCAAACTATTGATTCTACAATTGACGATCAATTTTGGTATCTTATAACATAGGATTATTATATTTGTAATTATGTGTGTTTTACTCTTTTCGACTGTTGTATTGACTTATTTGATAATCTCATTAATTTTGTTGTAGCGTTTTGCTCACCAGGCGGGGCTTAATGATGTCCCGTGTCGCTATTGAATGAAGGACACGATTCCGGGTGTGTCAGCATCAGGATTGTCACGGTTGAATCTACGCTGAGAGAAAGGCTAGAGACGCAAGAAAGACTGAACAAGCCGGTGGGCGATCGAGCCTAAAAACAGTTACACGCAGCACATAATTTGATTGTCCCGATTTATAATATTAGCACTTTGTATTATATATTAGCACTTTTACTCCCCCAACTCCCCTTACTGTATGGTGTACTTTTCAAAAATTGCGTATGCCAGATATAAATAATACGCATTATATGCTTAGGAAAAGGGAAAACTAAGAAAAAGAGCAAAAGAGATAGAGGAAAGGAATCTATCATATATAACATAGAGTTGTTGAAAGGAACAGAAAAAAAATGAACGAAACATGTCCATTTTATACCGTTTCTAATACGTTTCTATCTGCAATAGTTTTTAGGTATAGCTTGAATAGTATTTATCAGAAATAATTATTATTAGAATGGAAAGAATGGAGGTGAGAATGAGAATGAGCGAGAGAGAGAGAGAGAGAGAGAGAGAGAGAGAGAGAGAGAGAGAGAGACAGATGAAATGTGTGTTTGTTGTACGGAGGTGTCGGTGGAGGAAAGTGCAAGATTTATTGATTGAAAAAGGATCCTAATGATGAGAACAATCTTGAAAATGCTGCAGAACTCGTCTTGTTTATACAAGTTATAAGAATCTTGTTGCATTACGGATAAGCGAGATGATTTAATGTTGTGATTCGTTACGGTAACAAAGAGGAAATGTGCGTCATATCCAGTAAATTCGAAACAGAACGATTAAAATTTGATTAAATATTACATAAATAATAAGGCGATGTCGATCGATTCTTTTTTTAATTATCGTGCGGTAATTGTAATGATCGTCATCTCGGTAGTGATCTAAACGGTAACGCTAGTAGAGTTCCTACGGAGGAAATACCGATGCTGACGCCCACCGTCTCGACGCCGACTATGAGCAGTAGCCGGAGGGAGGGACCACATATGCGAGCAGACTTGTTTGCGAACGATGAGAAATTTTTTGAAGCGGAGCTTTTGTACGATATCTTAATCTGCGGTTTTGTAATTTCCTTATAATAAATTCACATACGAATTTCACACGCTAACAAAATGTGTTCTGTCGTCTACGTTTTCGATTTAAAGCGTTTGGCCCGTCCGTGACCCATCGAATGTACTTCCGCGTTTTCAGTGAGATCTCGAGAAGACGAACAAACCTAACTTTTAAAGAGCTTGCAATAATCTTATAAGATTCCTATAAGATTCTTGCAAGAATAGATCTTAACAAAATCAAGAAAAGAAAATTTTGCACGTCTTTTCGTACTCTCGAAGAATTAAATCACTATTCATTGAATCGATTTGGAGCTGATAAATTTTATTTTTGTAAATAAAAAAATACTTAATGCTTCGTGATTACCGATTGTATCTGTGATCATATGTTACAGAAATGATATTTTTTATCTTGCGTGTGCTTCGAGAAGGCTCGAGTTCGTAATAAAACGTTTGCGTGTAAAACGCGAGGTACGTGCGTGATAAATACGTAACTTTTTTCCAGCAACAAGAATTTATGAACGCTTTCGCGCTCACGATTTTGTACTTTATAAGAAAAAAGCTCGAGTGATCTAGGAATCACTAGTTTGTCAGAAATATGCACAAACGACGTAATCTTTTGAGTTTTGAGTTTAGAAAAAAATATCAATTTAATGTGACAGATTAAAAATATGTCACTCTTGTTAGTGATTTAGATACGCCATATTCGTACGTTTAGATCAAATTAACACACATGCACGTTAGAAATTATCCATTTTTTGTTACTCGAAATCAGCAGCACGATGTCTCTCCCTCCCCCTCCCCACCCCCTTCCGATTTTGCGTGATCAACGGATTTTCTTTCTGTATTCTTAGTTAAGTCGAGTTATTTAATTTGCAGTGATAATGTTCGACGTATTTTTCATATTATTTTGTAATACTTGTATGTATGTCATACGCATAATAATAATAATCGTATTGTGTATGTAATAGTGACGTTGGTGACTTTGCGTCGTCGGGCACATGGTGGAAGTATACTTTCACCATGGTCGGGCACTCAATTCTTTTTTCGACATCCTTTCAGAGTTTGCCGTTGCCCTTTGCTAAAATTGAAGTTTTAATTATGAATAATTTATATACACAAAATATGAAATAAAGGGTTTTGTAAATTCATACCCACAACGACGTATTAATTTCTGTAAATATTTCGCATATAATTTCACGCTCTCGTGAAGCTATTTTATTTTTATTTTTTGTATGCGATATACTTTGAAATTGAATTCTAGACAATTTCAGCGCTATAATTAGAGTGCACAGAAAGGATTAACCTTGCCGTCTTGTAATTATCCACGGTATTGAGAGAATGTTGAAAATAAGAAAATGCATCAAACGAACTTTTCTATATCGGATGACGAGTCGATTGATGAAGTGTACAACAGTAATGTGAAAGTTTTTGTGCGAATTCTACCGCTTGAAAAACCATGCGATTCTTGTGCAAAGATCAGTACGGATGGTAAGGTGAGATTAATGTAAATCTCTTTATCATTAAACCGATACTATTCCAATAGCTGAGAAAAGATTATATCCCGCTAGTGGGATGCATTCTCATGAAATTTGTTATTTTTTTATTGCTATTATTATTGTTTATTGAGATGTTTCGTGGTTAATTTTGGTACATTTTGTCAATTAACATTATAATTAATTAAATTATTATAATGTTGTCATTTAGATAATATATCTGAGATGCTTGCAAGATATGCAACGAGACAAACAGTCGAAACATCCTATTTATTGGGCCTTCCATATTGATAGGATATTTCATGAGATGTCTCAAGATAAGGTGTATTGCGCTACTGCGAAAGATCTCGTAAAAAAGTATTGATTAATATTTTAATTGGTGTGATGATATTCCATAATGTGTCAACGATATAATTAATTAACTTGATATTATTTAATTTGGGAAAAGTAAATTAATTTGTATTAATTTACTTTTCTAATGTCGCCAAAAATGTGTAACAAAATTATTAAACTAATTTTTGAAAACACATAAATGATTTAATATTGCCAGCGTGTATGAAGAATGAGGATAGAGTAATAAGAGCGCGTTATGTTAAATTGATAGTATTTTTTAAATAAAATAGAAGATATAAAAAATATTTTTTGATTGTAATGAAAACATTTAGATTATTGAGGATTAGCATGATTTTATGTATTTTATTAGAATGCAGCCACATTACTGGATAATAATCAATAATTAGTATTACTTATCGCTGATAAGATATGGAATATCATGCAACGTCTATAAAAGTAACAAAACATGTATGATATACATAACAAAGGAATAATTTAAGAGCTTTAAACGGTGTAAATTGCGTACTGATCGGCTATGGACAAACAGGATCCGGAAAAAGTTTCACGATTGGCGGTTTCAGAAATAATTGGGAAGTACGCTTTTGTATCTTGCATAATTTTACTTGGATTATCGTTCAATCAATTATTTTGATTGTTTCATTCATTAATTTAGCATAGAGGAATAGTCCAGCGACTTTTATCCGACATGTTTATGGAAAAGGCAAACCGAAGAAAAATCAGTGACATACGTTATCGTTTAAGTTTCATCGAGTTGAGAGGTAAAAACGTAGTAGATCTTCTGATGCAAAAACGAAGGATTTTTAACGCCAATGAACGCGGTATCTTTAAGGTATCGTGATAAAAATTCCAATTTGTTTTTTTGCAGGAATGTATTTGTATCCTCGTGTTAAATTTTCGGAGAGCTTTCATGTTGCTTACGAAAAATAACGTTGTATCAAGAACATACTTGCTTTTGCGATTTCCCAGAATTCTTATATTTATTTAAAGTGTCTTAGCTTTTGTTCTACATACGTGTCGAAATCAGCACAATTATGATTTCAGAATGTAATTATAATAGATGTAGAGAATGAAGAAGAGACTTTGAAACAAGTACGTGAAGGAGAAGGCAGGAGATCAATTGTGAGAAGCACAACGTATCCGGTATCACATTTAGGTGCTGCTGTGATCACTATTTACGTTTCAAATGCGAGCTTGATAAAATCGCAAGCTATCGTAGCGACAGCAAAAGTAATTGCAAATTTGGCATCTTTCAAAATAAATTTTGGGACTTCCTATGTTCAAATATTTTCGCATGATAATTTATAGATTACTAGGAAGAACTTTTGTATTATTTTATTAAAATATTAAAATAATCTGAAATGTTATTTAAATATTGGGTGTGGATATAACATTTAACTATAGAACTATTATTTGAAATATATAAATTAAATCACGTTAATCACATAAATATATAATTAATATCACGTTTAAATATTTTAAATAATTACATATTTTAAATATAATTAAATATTTTAAATAATTAAATATTTTTAATAATAAATATTCATGATATATGTAAATTTTAAAGAAATTATCTTGATTGAAAGATATCTTGAAAGAAAAATTACGAGCTTGTTTTTACGGATCAATATTAGATACATATCGTAGAGATGGCTGGAACTGGTATGGTAAAATCGAGTTGCTGGAAAACAGCAGTCGACTTAGGTATGGCGAATTTAATGAAAATACAGCTGGAACAATATTTCCTGCATCTTAGAAAACCAAGTATGTGCACATATAGCGTTATTCGCTCAAGTAATTTGCTGAAGCTACTAAAAGATGCTTTGACTGTCACATCAATCATTCGGTAATTATATAATGAATACAAATTTGAAACAGAAGTAGCGCAAATTTTCTTATGTTAATATAAACTACAATAAATTCATCTTTTTTTTCATTATCTATATAAACATCTATATAAATATTTATATAAATATAAATAAATATAGACATATATAAAAACAAATTAAGCATTGAATAAAAACACGATTCTATAATATTTAATAAAATGTAAACGCTATTTTTTAATTCTCTATGTACTGTAATCAAACTTTTATATTTTCTATTAAATTTTTAACTTGGCTTAAAATTCATACATATTTATGACGTTTTATTTGATTAATTAAAATCTTGACATTTCTCTTATTTATCAGCTTCATATCTCACGTGCGCATCACGAGAGAAGATCTCGCAATCACTTTGTCGACCATGCGACTGACTGCTAAAATCGCAAAACTGAAACCGATCAAGACGATACGTCACATCCAGCCACGGACAGAATTGATCGTGCAGCAATTACGGGAGCAAGTAAACACATTGAAGAAGGAATTAGAGTTGAATGATATGTTTTTACATCAAGAGGCGCTACCGAACATCTCAAAATCTAGACTCGAGCAGATCAGCCGAGACGTTATAAATTTTTTGCAGGGTTCCATTTCGGAATTAACACTTTTTAATGTTACCCAGGCGCGAGTATTAGTAAACGTCGTCAAACAATTATACGACAAGTTCGTTCCCTTGATATTGTGCATACTTGATCAGAGTTCTAATTTAAATTTATGTATCTTAATTATTTTAATTAAAAATTAACTGCGAGAATTGTAAGACATGTATTTTTTCACATATTTGTGATATTTAATAATTTTTTCCATCATAATGTTTTTCGTATTTGACAATGGTAAAAAGAAATCAGTTTATCAGTAATAATTGTAAACGCGGTTAAAATCTTACGATAGAAATTTTAAATTTTCTAATCGTTCTAGGCTGCTCGCGAAAGAAGTTGAAGCGGAAAACTTAAAAGAAGCGTACAACAATGTGATAACTATGTTATCGCAACCAGATGCTGCTTTGTCCTCATCGTCATTAATTTCTCATGATGGTGCATATTAATTTTATGGATATAATTTATAATTTTTGGTGTATTTATTAATATTCTTTTTATTCTTACATTGCTATATGTTAAGACAGATGAGATTGACGGTCAAATAAAATTATTTATTTAGTTGTTCATATTGCATAACTAATTTTGTTATTATATACTAAATTATAAGAAAAAATTGATGATTTAAAAATCACACATTTACAACGTCGGAATATCAACGTCGGAAGAAAATCGATACGCATGTGTAGAAAAAGTAAAGATTTTAAATAAATATATTATCTGGCATTACACGCACTGATTATGGAAATAAATCTGATTGATGTCGCAAATTTTTTAATGAAATTAATAGTTTCATAGAAGATAGATTTCGGAAAATCGGTCTATGGTAAAACTTAAATTTCATTAATATTTCAAAGGAAAGCGTTGCCGTTATATTTCGCGAATGTTGCTCCTCTGAAAATTTTTCTCAGAATTTTTCATGTAATTTTTCAGAATTTCTATATAATTTTATAACTTTCTCACATTTTTAATACAAATTGGGACACTTCTCAGAAAATCTATATTTTTTTTCAAAATTTTTCATATAACAACATTTGTTATGTTAATTACAAAATAAGATTTCTAAGATTTTTTGTAAGTATAATTTCTGGATAAAATGTTATAAAATCTAGAAATTTTTAAATATTTTTTGAAAATTATGGGATAAGAAATCTCAGAATATTTCAGAATTCATATGTATGAAAATTTCTGAGAGAAGATATAAACTTTTCGAATATTTTTGAATATTTCTAAAAAAAATGTTCTAATTCGTATAAAAATTGTAAGAAAAATTTTCACATTTAGGTTTGATTATTATTTCCGGGTAAATATTTTTGAAAAGTGATCAATTCGTTATTGTTACTATTATGATCATCTCAAGTTCTCATTGGATAGTCTGTGTATACACATCCACACGTGTCGTGTCGCGTCATTACATCTGGGATTTTGTATTTATTTAGATATCCTAGAAGTAATCATGTGTTATCTAGTGTTATATATATTATATATATATATTAGGTGTACAAAAAAGTTCTGAGCTTTTTTTTGTAAAATTCAATCTTTATTTAAAAACAAACGAAAAAAATGGCTTGCTGCGTAACGCCAAGCTGTTCTGCAAGCTCCTTTTCAGTTTGCGCAGAGTTTATATCCAGCAGTGCTTGCAATTCGTCCGTTTCAATCTTTTCAGGGCGTCCAGCACGCGATTCATCTTTAAGACTGAAATCTCCTTGGCGAAACTTTTGATACCACCTTTTGCATGTTGCATGACTTACAGCGTTCTCTCCATATGCAGCACAAATCATTTCAGTGGCTTCAGCAGCATTTTTCTTCAGATGAAACGCGAAGTGGATGGAAAATCGAATATGCTCTTTTGTAATTGCCATCGTGAACACTACTGATTTTTGAGGTTATGTGCATCAAACGCCAAACCGTATCGCATTTCAGGAGGTTAAATGTTACTGTTTTAAAACCCCAAAAGGGCGGGAAGATATATAAAATTTAAATTGTTATTTCGGTTGTATCAAATCTAAAGCTCAGAACTTTTTTGTACACCTAATATATTATTTTAGAATTTCGATCATAGAAATGGAAATGAATCAAACTAATAAAATTCTAAAGAATATAAAGCATTGCGTGAGTATCATTATAAAAAGTAACATGACAGGTAATAAAATAATCAAAGAATGTCTGCAAACAATCTTTTTTATGTTATCATAATTAGTTACTATATCAAACAAAAGATGTTGGTTTTCTAAGCGAAAGCCAGATTTATCTAAATATAACGAATAATTTGCACAGTCAAAAAATGTCAGCAATATTTACAATTATGTTAAGAACTATGTTTATTTGAAGATGACATAAATAAAGTCTTCTCTCTTTTCTGAACCAAAAAAGAGGGAAATTAAAATAGAAATTCATAGATTATCAATCTGCGAAAATCTGAATTGATAATTTTTTAATTTAGATAATTTTTAATTTGGAACTCTTCTTCAATATAAAAATTATATCATATTGTGTGATTACATTTTTTTATATTTTCACGCTCCAATAGTATATTAAAAATTGCATGTTTAAAAAGTATGAGTAATAGATTCTAATTCATGTTTTGCAGGAATAAATAAACATTAATCATATAAATTAATCTTTTGTAAAGTTACAATTTTTTTATTACTTCTTGTCGAAAGTTTTGTGTCGTCCAAATATCATTTCATTTAATAATATCAATGTAATAACATAATATCGCATGTAGTTGAAGAGGTAGATGCAAGATGAGATATTTACTGACAAAAATTGCTGGAGTTCGGATTTTACAAGCGAGGACGGTAAAGATATATTCTATAGTATCTATAGTTACTATAAAAGATATTATAGAAATATGTTTCATGTAGCTAACGAGTTTGATAACGCACGTGAATTTGATAGAGCAGTGTATGCTTGTATCGATAAACGGTGTTATCTCGAGCTCTGCTGATAAATATTGATTCGCTAGTTATGCGAATCAAGTCTGTGTGTTGCGTTCACCAGAAGCAGCAATTCAGTATTCTATGCAAATCTATTAAAATTCTAGTTGAAATAACTAACATTTAGTAGATTTAATTAGAAATCTAGTAGATTTAACAAAAATTTTGGATCGTTCATTTTCCATCAGAATTCCAGTTAATTCAACCAAACATTTTTTTTCGTGTACAATTGCAAATATCCAAATATTTTAAATTGCCGAGTGTGAATGTAATATGTACTTTGCTTTTACATATTTCATGTCTGTAACTAGTTAGGAGCAGAAATATGTCGCGAAATATGTGAATTTAAAATTCAAGAAAAAAAAATGGAAATTAAGATTTAAGAAAGTGAAAATTTACAATTTACAAGAAGGCAAAAGATTTATGGAATATATTAACTTTAATTAATATTTATAATATTTATAACATTAATTAATATTTATAATATTTATTATTTATTATAACTGTTTTTTGCAATATACGTATTGTACAAGCATGAAAATATATGTTAATTAATTTTCCATTCAATTTTTATCATTACTATTCATTATTCATCTCTCGCCGCGGTCTCTTCTAAATCACTTCTAACAATCTTATTCGTAAAACAAATTTATTGTCGAATAATATTCATCTACTAGACAGTTGAATCTCAGCGAAATCGTACATTTCGTATAAATACAGGCGAAAATTGGAAAAGAGAAAAGAGTCTTTTTGCCAAATGTCCTTTACAATTATAACCTTTCAGAGTAAATACAAAAATGAAATGATAAAGTTTAGATACTTACCGTGTTATGCTTCGAGTCGCATGATACACAAGACGATTTATAAACGTTATCACGTTATTACAAATGTTTTAATACTGGTCTGTTTAAAAAGTTTGTATATATATATATATATAGTGTCATTACACTTGTACACGTACGAATGGTGATTATTTCGCGTTTCTTTAGTTTTTAAAACTGGCACACAATCATGATCTATATTTTATGCTCGCGGTTAAACACAGCGATTGAGGTTGAACGGTCGCGTGAAACTTATGCCAATCTAAAAAGGTTTGTATTACTATAATATTCAATATTAAAACTTAATTATAAAGCAAGTCTGTAGGTAAATTTAGACGAATTTACAACAGAATTTACAATAAAATTCTGTAAATAAATTGATGTAGAATATCAATATGTGTATTGAAAAAAATTATTATAGGATATATGAAATATCTATACTTTTATATTATACAAATTAGTTATAAAATTAATTTAAAATATTGTAAAGCTCCATTAATATTGTATAAATATCTTCGAGAGAGTTAGATTTACTTCGATATATTCTATTTAAATTATAAATTATTTTATTGAAATTTAATAATTATTGTTAAAAGTAATTTATGAGACTTACGATATGCATTTTTTTTAAGCATATTAATACTCTTAGAGATGGAACAATCTCAGGATTACAAAATCGAGAAGAATAAAAATCTTCAGGTGAGATCGTTGTGTGTAAATAGCAAATAGTAGTGGCATATTTGTTTAATATTTATGCATTTTGGGTTAGTTATCCGATAAAATAGGTTTCGACCGTGTTATATGTGAGGGTATAAGATACCTAGGTATGATAAATAATATGATAAGTTGGATCACGCCAAATAGCACAAAGAATATGATTTTACGAAAAACTTTAAATGTTTTCGGAAAGGTAAGACATTGGAATTCAAATTCGTCTATAGTCTCTGTGAAAGGTATTGCAACTAGAAAAAGAAAAAAAATTATAAGAATATATTATTCTCTAAAATTACAAATTTTTTAAGGATTGTTTTTAAATTTGATAAAGACGTATTGTATTTCTATGCGTCGATCTACAGCTGTATTTCCCTTAGTTGTACAATTTATTGATGACATTTGTTAACACATTCGCTACTACGATTTGGTTGAAAAACCGACCTCACAGCCCAAGCTTTTCTCACAATACTTTTACGCATATTTCTTTACATGATCATAAAGCAGCAAATAAATTAACGATGTCATATGACGATGTATGTGACGTTTGAACTCTCGAAATAAACTGGCGCGGGCGTGTCACATATGTGACACGTGGTAGCGAACATGTTAAACATTGATTGTATATTTGGCGTGCATTATGGATTTACTAAATCAATTTTGCTCTTTTTTTAACTTTATAGCTAATATTGACTTTGTTAATATCAGCTACAAAGATAAAAAAATAGCAAAATTGACTCAGTATATTCATAATGCACACCAATAAAATTAATAAAAATGTTTTGCCAATATTGCACACCATTATGATAACGATATTGGAGAAAAACTGAAATACTAATTTTTGCTCGCGAGCAGTACGTAACATCGTCGACAGATGATGGGGATCTATTTCTTTTTCTAATAATAAGTATATAAAAAACAGAATAGAATAAAAGGCGCAACATTATGAGATTTCTCATATTCTAATGAAATAAAGACCAATTCTAAATTTGGTAATTTTTGAAGTAATTCTTATTGTACTCTTCTGTGAATTTTTGAGGAATTATAATTAAAAAATACTTAAAGGATAGTTTGAGGATTCTCTTTCAATTTGGGTACATAATTACGTCATGTGATATGATTATATATCTCATATTCATAGTTACAATATTTTTTGCAGTACATGTAACATTTTGTTTCTTTTCTGAATATTAAATTCTTAGCAATTAGCACGTTGTTTTATTTCACATGTAGGTGCAATTTCAATATAAAAGGATGCAACGTTTGCGCGATCTACTTCTTAATGGAATAATAGAGAATGGTATTCGAGAAGATTTCATCATTCATATTGACAATGTAATTGAAGAAAATGAACTCGAAATGGATGATGATAATGAGTACGAAATAAATGAGTATGAACTAATTGATTTTTATGATTGGCAAAACGAGAAGAAAACACGCACTACATTGCTGAAGATGATTAACTTATTAATTGACAAGATTTATTATGCAATTCTCAAGAGATATTTAACACTGCATTTCATGATAAAGAAGTATTGCGAGAGAGCGACACAATTTTTACGCAGTAATAGGAAAATTCTGAAATCCAGTGACTTTGATCGTCAGAAGAAATTCTGCTGCAAATATCATTTCTTAAAACAATTAATTGTTTACCTCCATTACGTCTTATAATTAAATTAAATAAAGTAAAAACTAACGATTTCTTAAGAAACATATAATTCAAACTAATATAATTTAATTTTTCTATATGCGTTTTATTGGTATTACTTATGTTTGATCAAACGATAACTTTATAAAATTTTTGTTTAAATTGCTTTGTACAACTCATTCCTAGTTCCAAAAAAAGAGTATTTTTTTTATATAACCAGCATATCATTCAATATAAAATATGGATTAGAAATGTAACGTAATTTTTTGTCATATTTATATTTTTAACATATATCTTTTTATCTACATTCAAAAAGAAAAATGTGGAAATATAGATATAAGACATATAACGAAAAAATGGCAAAGCTAAAATTATAAAATTGGTCTATTTTGTTACGTAATAATTTATATTAAAACAAAAAAAATTTAAACTTTAAATACGAAGCGCCTTACCGTCCCGAGTGTTAAGATGTTGAACTAACATTCATTTAAATTGAATTAATTTTTCAGAAATAAATTGAGAGCCGATGAAATTATTCACACAATCGGATTCACACAATCATTCTGATAATCCCCCCAAAATTTCCCAAATCTTAAAAAACTGTAATAAATTTATTGCGAAAAATTTAATTAATTAATTATTTGTACAATGATTATAAATTATTTAAGAACATATTTATGACTTGTTACACTATGTATATATATATATATACATAGTATATATATATGTATATACAATACATAGTACACACACACGCGTGCGCGCGCGTGTGTGTGTGTGTTTGTGTAACATGGTACATAATATACTATAGAGGGCATTTCCAAATCAGATCAGGCCTTTGTCAACAGATCCTATCGATTTTTTTACTGATTTTTTAATATATTTCTCAGATTAAAATAACGTATTTAATTATTTTTAAAAATTTTTATAATAATACACATCTTTTATAATTCAGTTTATCAAAATATTCAATTTGCATAGTATAAAAAATTAACGCACATGAATCCATAGTATCAGATTTGTGTCTAATAAGTAATTTGATACGTGATATTTCTTTAATTAGTGATAAGTACGATGTTTAGAAAATAAAGTTGTATTTAATTTATTAAATCTATCAGTGCCGCACCAAGTCTGTCTCTTTTCTTTAGCCTTGAACGATACTATATTTTTGTGATTAATGGCAGTGATGATACGAGTTTGCAATAATCTAATACGCTCTTCTAAATTCTGTATAATTTTCTTCTAATGCGACCTTTCTTTTGCATTTTAGATTCCAGTCTGAAACTGCAGATCTGCGCAGATATGGCTGCGCAATTTTTGTTTTGTATCGGATCCAATGAAATGCAATACGACAGTAACGTACATAACTGCGTTCTGTTGGTTCTGTTTCACGCATGATGCATTATCACTAGATTGCAGATATTTATGCAAAATACTTAACAGAATATTTTGCATAAAATGCGTATTTTACATAAATTGCATGTTTACAGATGGCAATCTCAACTGTTTTATTTTATTTATTAATAATTCTTTAACTAACAACGATTGACTGTTAAAACTCTCCGATGGTTAATATTCAGTTAAGTATTTTGCATAAATATCCGCAGTCTAATTACATGTACCCCATATGTATTGTATACAGAGAAGAAGACAGTTTGAGAGCTGTTTTAAATATAAAAAAATCGATAAAATAAAAAAGTTATGCTACGTGCAGTATTAACCAATATAATAATGTAACTACATTATTATTTATAAGTAGGACAACCAAAATATACATAGGGCATATTTTTTTTTGTTTGATTAATAAAGAAATAAACTAAATATAAATTTGTTTTATAAGAAATTGTGCATTTTGAGTCATATATGTTGCAATATATTTTGCACAGTTCACACATAAGAGCATATTTTTGCATATTTCACACATAAAAGCATATTTTTGCATATTTCGCCCACAGGTGCACAATATTTACATATTTTATCTATTTTTTATAGTATATTTCACATCGTTTTTTAATTTAGTTAATTAAGTTTATGATTAGTTTTTTTCTGATATAATAATAAATAGAATTTGTCTAAGATAAGTTTTTCTCAATCAGAAATATGCTACAACATATTTTATATTTTTGAAAAAGAAATTGATGATTGAGATAAATGATTTCCACACGCTATGATGCATTGGCGCGCAGTAATGTTAGAGAAATCATAAAAAGAAAAAAATTTCGCGTTTTTACATTCAATCTTTTATATTTCTGTGTCATACAATACATAACATCAAGACTCTTTCTCTCCCTAGAGTCACTATAATAAATAATATGTATTTGTTTAATTTTAATATCC
>NW_017305375.1:5524760-5530384 GCF_001594115.1 Trachymyrmex septentrionalis
GTCATACAATACATAACATCAAGACTCTTTCTCTCTCTAGAGTCACTATAATAAATAATATGTATTTGTTTAATTTTAATATCCCGCAAGACTAATTAAATTTTTAGAAAATGTAAACAAATTTTATCAAATTCATTTTACTTTGTTATTATAAGTAAAAAACTTAATTAATAATTTGAAAATTTGTGAGATAAAAAATAATTTTTAAATATATATATTTTTTTATTTAGAGCATTTTTTTCAATTGTTTCCAAATATCTTAAAAGTCTTATTTCCTTTTTGACCATTGTATTTAGGATCATCATATTTATATCAATTGATATAACAAAAGATAAAACGCTACTAGTTTTAATAGATTAGGTTTTTTTTTATGCGTTACACACACATTAATGCTTACGATTACGCTTATCAGATATAATATTTCATATAATATTTCAATACATACCAAAATAAAGTATAGAATAATTTGAAAACTATTAATTTTTTATATCTTTAATACTATTTATATGTAAAATAATTAAAGAAATTATAATATGTAAAAAAATTATATAATTTGAAACTTTTAATTGACAACTTTTATGACCTCGGAAAACAGTTTTCTCCGAAAATTTTATAATGATTGCGTACCTTAAATTAACTATACAATTTTTGTTTTATAAAACCATATAATCAATTATGTATATCCTAGTTTAGTTATAAATAACAGATTAAAGATCTGCTAACTTCTTCTTTAATTTTTATGATATTGTCTTGTTGTTGCTATAACATCGTTACGCAACTTTCTTTGGCTGCGTTTCATGCATGAAGCGCATGATGCATCATTTATTCTTGTTATTCACCGAATATTAAACAAGGATAAATGATGCGTTATGCACATCATGCATGAAACAGAATGCACTCTTTATCATAGACTAATACAAAATTAATATATAACACGCTACTCGCGCGTTATTTAGTGTTTGATATTATTAAACTTCTACGCTATAACTTCACTGTATTGAACACTGTAATAAACTTTTTTTTATCAAAATTCATGCGCTTACTTCATGAACGACATAAACAGTTATCAATGTAATGACAACCGTTCACGAATAAGCGCATAGAGAGAACCAATCAATATTGCGTAAAAGAAGTAATATACAATAATAGAAGTATATACAATAATATACTTCGAAAGATTGAAGACATTCGAAATAACATGGACTTTTTCAAATAGAATTATATTTATTTCAACAATATTATAATGATAAAGAAACTGTCACTAATGCTTATTTCTAGATTAACTTTAATCTCGATTTAACTTACTTTTTATCTTCTTCTAATTCTAAAAATTAAAAAGGAATAAGAAGTAATAAAAACCGAAATTAAAGTTAATTTACATTGATGGAAATCAACATAAAAATTATGAAATAGGCTGCTCTTTTCAACTTCTTGTATATATTGAGTATTATCAATTTTTTCTTGTTTTCTTTAACATGAAGAAAAAAGAGAAGGAATCGATTGCAGTATCAGCAATTATTGAAAAGAATAGATTTCTAGAGTTTATAATCATCATTATATATGTTATCAGCTAAAGATGATGCAGATATCCGGTTAATGAAGCTAATTAAATTCCAAAGAACACGCGAATTCTAAACGTTACTATATTTATTATTAGAGAAACATCACCTCTCTTTCGTTCTCTCTCAGACAATCAGATTATTTAGATTACTTTGTACAATTCATTCTCAGTTTAAAAAAAAATTTATAATATTTTTTCGATAATCAACATATCATTCAATATAAAATACAAAGTGTAAATGTAACGTAAATTTCCGTCGTACCTATATCTTTAATATTTTTAATATGTATTTGATATATATTATTTATCTATATTAAAAAAAAGATGTTTGTGGACATGGATATAAGATATGTAACAAACAAATAAAATGAACATGAGAGTTATAGAACAGGCCTGATGCTCCTTTCAGCTTCTTGGATTAGTTTTCTCTTTTCTTCTTTAATGTGGAAAAAAAAAGATAAGACATTAATCGCTATACCATTATTGAAAAGAACAGGTTTTTAGAGATTACGTCATATTATACTACGTTATCACAGATGGCGCAGATATCTATGACGTAGTTAGTGAAGTTGCCTTAGTTCCAAAAGAGCACGAATTGAACAGTATTGAACAGATTGTATCGCGGTATTTATAGTGTTTTTTACAGTTTGCGTTTATTGTTATCCTTATTTTACGCATAAAAGTGTATCTTATCATTGCGTCTCCAAGACACGATTCTTCCATGAAAGCTTCCTACTAATTATAATCACAATGGAGAATGAACACAAATATAACAGTGTAGAGTATGACATTCAGCACGAGCTAACTAGTAGCGATAAAGAATATGCAGCGACACATTTGAACGAAACCGATGAGACTAGAGAGACCACTATTGCCGAGATCAGACGCTGGATTAACGACGAAATGCACATACAAATTGGTAAAAATAAGTTCTTACAAAACAGTCTTACGTTGAAAATTATTCAATGAAAAAAAAAGATTCAGTTATGATTTATTACTTTCGGACCTTTAATCCGCCTCGATATGATGTTAACAACAATACTGTAAGAATGCGAAATGAGATGAGCTTATTGTAGAAAGAGAGAGATTGAGTATACTAAACTATAAAAAGGATATGAGTGAACGAATTGAGTACATTAAAATTGTAAGGGATATGAGCGAACGGATTTTAGTTTTTAATAAATTTGCAAAAAATTTTAAAATTCAATCAGTTACAATGTAGAAGGTTAGTTTTGGTTAGTGAATAGCGAAGTGTGAGAAAATTGAAGCACGTAAATTGAGGCAGTGTAAAATATGTGCTGAGTGAACTTTAATTCGCAGCGGCAAAGGTCTCCGCACAAAATCATAGGATTTTGATCTTCGGTGAAATTGGCTGAAATTTTAGTATATAGTATTTTAATATTTTAGTATAGTTTTTGACTTACTGATTAAAAGTGTCCATAGGCACAAAACTTGAAAATGACTAGTTTTTTTTGTTATCGTCGTTTAAAGTTTTATTTTATTAATGCCTTAAAATCAAGTTTCCGTAATAAATCAAGAAAGTTTATACAATATGCCATTCACTTTCATCCTCATTCCCTCCACCTCCAATCCATCTCCACACATAAGTCTGTGTGCGTATTTTTATATAAAAAGTACAAAGATTTAAAAAATTTTTCATTTTTAATTATATTTAATTATGTGTGTGCTATGAAATATTTTATTTGATATTTTAATCTTCTTGCTATGTTTTTATAAGTTCGATATTTATCTCGTGAAATTTACCCATCTTGATTGCGTAATAAAATATAACATGAAAAACAATAAAGGTAATGTAAAAAATCTATATAAATAATAAATTCAATATCGTACTGTCGCATTTCGTCATTTTATGAATAAAACAATTTTTTAATCGACTTTATTTAGGTATCTATTTATTTTTCTATTTATCGAACTCAATACTATTTTTTCATTACTATCTAATTTGTAATACTTATAAATGACAAATTTAACATTAGTTAGTAGCATTTCAGTTAAAGCGGATTCTTAATTTGTATACAGATGATTTTCTTATCTTGCGATTCTTGAGAGTCTGCAAGTTCAATCTCGAGAAAACTAAAACCAGAATACAAAATTATTATAAGCTGCGATCTGACTTACCCGAATGGTTTGCAAATACAGATCCATTTCAACCGGAATTACAGGAGTTAATTAATATGGGGTAAATTTTGTCACTTCAAAATATATAAATATACAATTTAAAGAAAATTTCTTTTGTATTATATTATTATTATTATTATTGGTGAAATATTGCATGTCATACTCAGGTTATTGAATAATTTCCGTGTAATTTTAGAAATTTTTATACTGCAATAATTGATAATTATCACTGACTTTTTTTTTAATAATACAATTACGGCATTTCGTTTATTCGTCTATCGTTGATGAAGATTTAATTATATGTTAATGCTCATTATAATAAATAATAAACTATATGTTTTATTAATAATTTTAATTTGATTGTAACGAATGATCGTAATGTTGGTGTAACGAGTGATGACATGAATTTTATTTTACCTTTTAATAATTCTAAATATACGTATATATAGCTGCGCAAGTAACTTTACAATAAATCTTTAATAAAGACAAATTTAATTTTAGTGTCAAATTGCTTAAGTCTTTGTCATCTTTATTATTTCTATTATAATTTAATAAAAATGTTTTACTAAATATTTTACTAATAAATAAGATCTTACTGTCTCAATTACATATCGTTATAAAATTACAGATAAATATTAATTTATTTGAATGATTTCTGAAATAAATATTTTATTAGGTTATATTTACCTCTGCGGAAACCAGATAACCAAGGCAGATTAGTTTTGATTGTGCGCACTACTTTACATAATCCGAGAATACACAAAGAATCAGATATATTTAAGGTAAAAATTAAAAAAACACAGTATTAAGATTGCGAGTAACTTACAATTAATGTGTTTGAGATGTCATTATGAAAAAAACAATTAGCTTATTATTTTTCGACAAATAATCATTTCAGATCGGTGTGATGATGGTAGAGTTGGCGATGAAGAATCGCGCCATAGCCACATCAGCATCTGTGTATGGTCTCTCATTCATCAACGACGCGATTAACCCAACTATACATCAAATTTTTCAACTTGGAAGACCTTCTGTATTAAAGAAAATAGCACACACGTGGCAGAACTGCTATCCTATGAGATTTCAATTGATAAATGTAATTAATGCGCCAATGTTTTTAGATATTCCTATCAAGATTTTT
The DNA here is from genome assembly GCF_001594115.1 of Trachymyrmex septentrionalis. NCBI lineage: Eukaryota > Metazoa > Arthropoda > Insecta > Hymenoptera > Formicidae > Trachymyrmex > Trachymyrmex septentrionalis. The sequence goes on from NW_017305375.1 coordinate 5,529,602, forward strand.
AAATCCTTCCTGTCGGAGAAGATAAACAAGAGACTTCATGTCTATTCCTACATGATGCAGAGTTGTTTTAAGGATATTCCAGCTGACATCATACCAGTCGAGTATGGTGGCACTGGTGGTACAATTCAGGAATTAACAGGTAATTACGATTAATTAAAATGGAATAAATATGTGACGTTCTTAGTGGACGAGATATTTCTTATCAACTAAGTATTATCGAAAAAAAAAAAAGAATTTTTCGCAGTTAAAACAAGCACAGTTAAAAAAATTGCTTAGATAACCATCATTAATAGTTAAGAATTTATCGAATTCTAAAATGTATAGTATATGAAATACTTGTTTAGACTTTAGATTAGCATAAGCATTTAATTCAAAATATGTAAACACTTACTTTTACAGAATATTGGAAGAAATTAATTGAAGAGAATCGCGAGTGGTTTATAAGTAATAAGAATAACTAAATCGAATAATATTTGGGAGCAATATCTTTAATATCGTAATATAAGTTGCGCTTTGTTTGTTTTATGTGTTTCTCAAGAAAAAAATTATCATTCTTTCTTACTTATGTTCTTTGTTATTAGAATTCTATCAGTTACATAATATGAAAAAATATATATGAAAGTATTGTTGGAAAGATAGTAGATGGTATATATTATTAAATACATAACAGAAAGAAAAAGTTCATTCTTTTAGAAAAAAGAATCTAATTATATATTTTTGTATATTGGTTTCAATATATTATTGTAGTTTTACATGTATAATTAGGATACAATTATATATATA
>NW_017305375.1:5530563-5537287 GCF_001594115.1 Trachymyrmex septentrionalis
TAATATAAAATTTTATATTATTTTAGCTAATATTTTATTTAAAAAACTAAACATACTACCATACTTAGACACCTTTGAACAAAACCGATGAGACTAAAGAGACTGCTATTGCGGAGATGTTAGATTGACGATGAAATACACATAATTGATAAAAGTAATAGCAATCTTACGCGTAATCATTCAATAAAAAGAAAGGATTCAATTGATTATGATTTATTATTTTCCGATCTTTATTTGATCTTGATATGATATTAACAAGAATAATGCAAGAATGGCGAAATACTAAATGAGATGAGCTTATTATAGAAAGAGAGGGATTGTGAGTATAGGAGAGAGTGGGCATGAAAAAGCTGTTTTTTTTTTCAGAATATGAAAACAAAAATTTAATCTGATGTTAAACAAATTGCTTTCTTACTTAAGCGTACTCATTTATCTATAAGATCCAATTAACAGAAAAATTAATTTAGTAATTAACAGAGATTTAATTATTGGTAAACAAGAAATTCAGCTATTTCAAAACAATGTGGTTTTGAAAAAGCCTTTATCTATTTTGAAAGAGTCAAATATTAAATTATATAAGCTTTAATACAAATAAAATCAAAATGTCATCCTTTAACAAATATTATTTTTTTAGAAAATTAATAAATGTGCGGAAAATAGAGAATATAATATTTCTAATTAAAATCATTTATTGCAAAAAAAATGAAAATTTCCCTTATTGCCACATGAAGTATGAGCTCAGTCAGAACACAATTTGCACTGATATAGTCAGTTTTCATTATTTACAGAATAATCTATTGGACATGATAGATGATTAAAAAGAGTGAAATGTGGAAACTGAGTCGGTAATACTTCAATATAACTCAACTTAGCAGCAACATAATCTACGAACTAAAATGCTGTTTTATAAAACAGAAATATTTCAAAATCTATTTACTTAAAAATAAGTATACACAGGAATGCTTTTCGAAGTAGGAGACTGTACATCTGAATACAATCTTGTACGGAAGTGTACTAACAGAATCATATACTGACGCCGCGTGACGATGTATTGACATGAAGCGAACGAAAATGAACTGATCCTCAGTATATTTCAAAAAATACTGATGTACTAAAATTTTCTAAATTTTGGAATAGAACAGAGGAATTAGAACGCAACACCGCTCTTGAGGTTGTCGCTCTGAAGCACGTACCACAAGTGCCGGAAGCACTTGAATAGGTCCTAGATCCTGTGGATCAATGTCAATATGAGACGCTATTACGTAGTTTGAGATAGTGTATCTGTCGGTCCTCTTTTTAGGTCAAAGTCTTAAGTCTTGACACAGTCTGTGCTTGTGATCAGAGATCAGACTCGTACGATCTTTGGGAAGATGCAACGACTTGAAAGGGTGCCAAAATAAAATTTAAACAATTATTTAGAAATATTGTACAATCAATACTAGAAAAATGCCTATTACGGTCGTAACTATGGATCTTCATTGCTTTAAATAATTCAATCTTGAATTACTAATATATACTATATATACCATATTGTAGTCTTTGTAGAACTGTGCGCCGAATTGTTTTTCCAGACTATAAACGCAATTAAAATTATTCTAGTGATCGCAAATTAAATTGACAAGCAAATTGATGCTACCATCAAGCATATTACAAAGATGTTAATATGTTGAAACTGTTAATAAATTTATTGCGTTTATAAGGTTTTTTTTCGCAATAAATTTATTTATTTATTTATTTATCTATTGATTGATTGATTGATTGATTGATTGATTGATTGATTGATTGATTGATTGATTTATTTATTTAGAGAGAGAAAGAGAGAGAGAGAGAGAGAGAGAGAGAGAGAGAGAGAGAGAGAGAGAGAGAGTAGTGAATTATTCAAGTGTTTGACTACTCCAAGTAATTCAGGAATAGAAAGAAAGGTGAACTACTCGAAGCATTTTACCGCTTAAATACGGAAGGAGGGAATTATGTCAAAAGTATATTAAAAAAATATAATATTAAAAAAATTTAATATTAAAATAATTTTTTTAAAATATTATAGGAAATATTAAAAAAATTTTTATAGGGGATTCTACCATAGGGATGAAAGGCAAGAAATGTCTTAGATGGTCTCTTTTTAATAAATAAATGTATTAATGTTATTAAACTGTTAAAAGGTCAATTCACCATTTCTGCAAAATTTTCTTTAAAAACGGTTGAAGGTCTCGAGATTAGATCCGGTGAAGAACTCCTGGTAGTGAAACCTCGAAAGTGATGTTACTTTTCGAGTGGGCAAGATGATCAGGCTGACCTCGGAAGAGTTCCTTGCACTTTGCGACCCGATCACGAGAACTCCGAATCAAAATTTACGCCGAACTGAGATCGAGATTGGAATAATACAAGTTTGCTCGTCGACTGATCGAAATTTTATAACAATTAGGCTCGTGGAGGGCTCGTATTTATATTCGCGAGGACGATATGTCTTTCTTTATTTTTGGCAGTCGGTCACTGACTTAGTACCTTCTACGAATTGGATACTTGAAGAAATCTGATTGGTAGAGATTAGTCTTTTAATTAATCTCTAGGTCCGGATGCGCGCATGTAACGTCAAATACTGATAAACAACGCTTTCTATAAGAGACTTATTGGGCAATAATACTTCTATCCCCACGACCTCAATTAGAAAAATTGTCAAAAAAAATTATATTTTATTTATTTTGATTATGATTATCAGTATTTGATGTGCTGTAAATAAACAAATTAATTATTATCGAATTTTTCATAAAAGAAAAGAATTGTAGAGTCCTCCGGACGTAACAATTAAATGAAATAATTTTGACATAAAGATCATCATTTTGAAGTAAAAAAAAGAAACCTCTCTTTTCTACTCTATATTTATTATTAGAAAAACATCGTCTCTCTTCTCTTCTCTCTCAGACAATCAGATTATTTAAATTACTTTGTACAATTTATTCTCAGTTTAAAAAAAAATGTTTTTCCGATAATAACCAACATATTATTCAATATAAAATACAAAGTATAAATGTAACTTAAATTTTCGTCATACCTATATAATATCTCTTTATATAATATATATCTAATATATATTTGATATATATTTTTTATCTATATTAAAAAAAAGATGTTTGTGGATATGGATATAAGACATGTAACAAACAAATAAAACGAACATAAGAGTTATAGAATAAGCCTGCTGTTCCTTTCAGCTTCTTGTATCGATGAACTTTTTCTTTTCTTCTCTAACGTGGAGAAAAAAAGAGAAGAGACTAATCGCTACCAGCCATTATTGAGAAGAACAGGTTCTTTAGAATTTACCGTTAGTATTATATAATGTATAATATCACCTACAGATGGCGCAGATATCTGATTAGTGAAGTTGCCTTAGTTCCAAAAGAGCACACGAATCGTGAACAGTACAGATTGTATTGCGGTATTTATAGTATTACATTTTGCGTTTATAGTTATTCTTATTTTACGCATAAAAGTGTATCTTATCATTGCGGCTCGAACATACGATTCTTCCGTGAAAGCTTCCTACTAATTATAATCACAATGAAGAATGAACACAAATATAACAGTGTAGAGTATGACATTCAGCACGAGCTAACTAGTACTGATAAAGAATATGCAGCGACACATTTGAACGAAACCGATGAGACTAGAGAAACCACTATTGCCGAGATCAGACGCTGGATTAACGACGAAATGCACATACAAATTGGTAAAAATAAGTTCTTACAAAACAGTCTTACGTTGAAAATTATTCAATGAAAAAAAAAGATTCAGTTATGATTTATTACTTTCGGACCTTTAATCCACCTCGATATGATGTTAACAACAATACTGTAAGAATGCGAAATGAGATGAGCTTATTGTAGAAAGAGAGAGATTGAGTATACTAAACTATAAAAAGGATATGAGTGAACGAATTGAGTACATTAAAATTGTAAGGGATATGAGCGAACGGATCTTAGTTTTTAATAAATTTGTAAAAAATTTTGAAATTCAATCAGTTACAATGTAGAAGGTTAGTTTTGGTTAGTGAATAGCGAAGTGTGAGAAAATTGAAGCACGTAAATTGAGGCAGTGTAAAATATGTGCTGAGTGAACTTTAATTCGCAACGGCAAAGGTCTTCGCACAAAATTAGAGGATTTTGACCTTCGGTAAAATTGGCTGAAATTTTAGTATATAGTATTTTAGTATGTTAGTATAGTTTTTGACTCACTGATCAAAAGTGTCCATAGGCACAAAACTTGAAAATGACTAGTTTTTTTTTGTTATCGTCGTTTAAAGTTTTATTTTATTAATGCCTTAAAATCAAGTTTCCGTAATAAATCAAGAGAGTTTATACAATATGCCATTCACTTTCATCCTCATTCCCTCCACCTCCAATCCATCTCCACACATAAGTCTGTGTGCGTATTTTTATATAAAAAGTACAAAGATTTAAAAAATTTTTCATTTTTAATTATATTTAATTATGTGTGTGCTATGAAATATTTTATTTGATATTTTAATCTTCTTGCTATGTTTTTATAAGTTCGATATTTATCTCGTGAAATTTACCCATCTTGATTGCGTAATAAAATATAACATGAAAAACAATAAAGGTAATGTAAAAAATCTATATAAATAATAAATTCAATATCGTACTGTCGCATTTCGTCATTTTATGAATAAAACAATTTTTTAATCGACTTTATTTAGGTATCTATTTATTTTTCTATTTATCGAACTCAATACTATTTTTTCATTACTGTCTAATTTGTAATACTTATAAATGACAAATTTAACATTAGTTAGTAGCATTTCAGTTAAAGCGAATTCTTAATTTGTATACAGATGATTTTCTTATCTTGCGATTCTTGAGAGTCTGCAAGTTCAATCTCGAGAAAACTAAAACCAGAATACAAAATTATTATAAGCTGCGATCTGACTTACCCGAATGGTTTACAAATACAGATCCATTTCAACCGGAATTACAGGAGTTAATTAATATGGGGTAAATTTTGTCACTTCAAAATATATAAATATACAATTTAAAGAAAATTTCTTTTGTATTATATTATTATTATTATTATTGGTGAAATATTGCATGTCATATTCAAGTTATAGAATAATTTACCGTGTAATTTTAGAAATTTTTATACTGCAATAATTGATAATTATCACTGACTTTTTTTTTAATAATACAATTACGGCATTTCGTTTATTCGTCTATCGTTGATGAAGATTTAATTATATGTTAATGCTCATTATAATAAATAATAAACTATATGTTTTATTAATAATTTTAATTTGATTGTAACGAATGATCGTAATGTTGGTGTAACGAGTGATGACATGAATTTTATTTTACCTTTTAATAATTCTAAATATACGTATATATAGCTGCGCAAGTAACTTTACAATAAATCTTTAATAAAGACAAATTTAATTTTAGTGTCAAATTGCTTAAGTCTTTGTCATCTTTATTATTTCTATTATAATTTAATAAAAATGTTTTACTAAATATTTTACTAATAAATAAGATCTTACTGTCTCAATTACATATCGTTATAAAATTACAGATAAATATTAATTTATTTGAATGATTTCTGAAATAAATATTTTATTAGGTTATATTTACCTCTGCGGAAACCAGATAACCAAGGCAGATTAGTTTTGATTGTGCGCACTACTTTACATAATCCGAGAATACACAAAGAATCAGATATATTTAAGGTAAAAATTAAAACAGTATTAAGATTGCGAGTAACTTACAATTAATGTGTTTGAGATGTCATTATGAAAAAAACAATTAGCTTATTATTTTTCGACAAATAATCATTTCAGATCGGTGTGATGATGGTAGAGTTGGCGATGAAGAATCGCGCCATAGCCACATCAGCATCTGTGTATGGTCTCTCATTCATCAACGACGCGATTAACCCAACTATACATCAAATTTTTCAACTTGGAAGACCTTCTGTATTAAAGAAAATAGCACACACGTGGCAGAACTGCTATCCTATGAGATTTCAATTGATAAATGTAATTAATGCGCCAATGTTTTTAGATATTCCTATCAAGATTTTTAAATCCTTCCTGTCGGAGAAGATAAACAAGAGACTTCATGTCTATTCCCACATGATGCAGAGTTGTTTTAAGGATATTCCAGTTGACATCTTACCAGTCGAGTATGGTGGCACTGGTGGTACAATTCAGGAATTAATAGGTAATTACGATTAATTAAAATGGAATAAATATGTGACGTTCTTAGTGGACGAGATGTTTCTTATCAACCAAGTATTATCGAAAAAAAGAAATGAATTTTTCGAGTTAAAACAAGCACAGTTAAAAAAATTGTTTAGATAACCATCATTAATAGTTAAGAATTTATCGAATTCTAAAATGTATATGAAATACTTGTTTAGACTTTAGATTAGTATAAGCATTTAATTCAAAATATGTAATATAAACATTTACTTTTACAGAATATTGGAAGACATTAATTGAAGAGAATCGCGAGTGGTTTATAAGTAATAAGAATAACTAAATCGAATAATATTGGGGAGCAATATTTTTATTATCGTAATATAAGTTGCGCTTTGTTTGTATTATGTGTTTCGCGAGGAAAAAATTATTCTTTCTTACTTATATTCTTTGTTGTTAGAATTCTATCAGTTACATAATATGAAAAAATATATATGAAAGTATTGTTGGAAAGATAATAGATGG
>NW_017305375.1:5537387-5540554 GCF_001594115.1 Trachymyrmex septentrionalis
TACTCATTTTAATATATTTGTTTTACATGTATAATATACAGATAATATGTAATATGCTTACTGTTTCTTTTTATATAAGAAATTATATGTATTGTGTTTATTATTTTTTTTTAAACGTTGAAATAAAGAGACTAAATAAAAAGTATAACGATTAATCTTTTTTATGACTTAATTGTCACATTTTATAAAGAATCATTACAAATCTTATATTATGTGAATAAAAAAATTTGTTTTATTTACTTGTAAAAATCATTTTATTCAGATCATATATTACTTAATTATTATTTAATTATAATCTTTTATATTATTTAATAATTTTAGCTAATATTTTATTTAAAAAATTAAATATACTACCGTACGTAGAACTTCGCGTGTGTATGTGTGTATACATACATATATATGATTTTCTAATTCAATTTTTCATAAACCATATACATACCGGATTCTCCGGTTGGTCTGGATCACCCTATATACATGGAATACTCGCTGGTGGGGAGCTTATCTTATTGGGCGCGTCTGCATCTGTCGGATCGATTCGCGGAATTCCGTCTAAATTAGATGTAAGGATAGTTATCCGAGCCGTTGACTTAATTTGGTATTTATAGTTCTTTTTATATTTTATTAAAACTGTTTTAAGCACATACAATCTTAAAATATCATGAACCAATCAGAGAGCTGTATTAGCATTTTAAGACATTCTTAAAAAAGAACGGACTATGAATACCGATTTATGATTCCAAAGAGTACTTGAAATCTGTACGTGTATGTTGTTCTGTGTTTATAGTAACCAACGAGATACTATTAAAAATCCTCGGCGCTTATGGAAATTTACGTACCTGTTAAAATTTAAATAATTAAGAGTGATAATCAAGTAATACGCTAATTTATTTGTTTTGTCGACATGCACATATGTTTAAAACTTAATAATATTTGATATTTTTATTTAAAACTGTGATTTTAATGATATTATCCAAGTTTGATTATCAATAGATATAATAACTGCAGAGGAAAAATTGTAATTTTTCGGCAATATATAAGATATTATGTCATTAAAAATATGCATACTTATTTATACAGCTTTTATGGAATAAAAAATCACGAATTTAATAACGTATTATCGAAATATTTATGTTAATAATCATAAATTTTTATTAATTGTCGGTAACGTCATCATTCTTCAATTATCCTCGGGTCCCCCGGGTCTCATTAATAGTCACGAATTGCCCAGGGCCAAGAATCTTTAATAGTATCTCGTCGATAGTTGTAATAATTGATATATAAATGTTATTGCGCTTATCGTTGACCGTACCTCACGCGTAAAAATGTATTTCATCTCTGCGACTTAAAGGTACGAATCTTTCTGTGAACGAAACTTTTTGCTTGTCATCGCGATGGAGAACGAGCACAATTACGACATCGTAGAGCATCACGTTTGGCAAGAGCTAACTATTGGGGACAGGGGATATGCGGCATATTTGAATGAAACCGATGAGAGATCACTATCGTGGAGATTAGATGCTAGATTGAGGATAAATTGCACGTAAAAATTGATAAAAATGATTGTGATATGGAAATCACTCAATAAAAAAATTATTTACATTACTTTCAAAGCAATAAAATGCAATAATCTTTAATTAGTGTGACATTAGTAAGGATATAGCAAGAATTGTGAAATATCAAATCAGATGAGCTTATTCGATAGAGGGGCATTGAATATACTAAAATTAAGAAAAAAATTTGAAGTATGAGTCTTAATTTCTAAACAATTTTTAATTAAAGTTGGGCATCCGACTAGTTATAATATAAATATGTATAATAACTTTGAATGGGTAACGGAGTGTGGCTAATTGTGAGAAAGTTGAGGAATTAGGCACGTATGTTTTTTTGTCTTGATAAAGTTTAAATCTCGCAGTATAAAAACATTTTCTTAGTAACAGTCATATTTTACGATTTAATTCATAATTTTTTTATTATTTTTTTTTAAATAAAAATACTAATAACCGCACAATATTCAATATACGTATATAACAATAAAAAATGAGATTAACAAAAATTTTTAATTTAGGTATTACATTCAATTAATTTATAAGTTCTGACATTTTATTTGATGTTTCGTCGTTCTTGGTTTTTATGTGTTTAATGCTTATGTCCTTGCTTTTTATATCTGATGTTTATGTCTACTTTTTATATATGTCTGATGATCTCGTGGAATTTATTCTTGATTACGTAATAATAAGAGATGAAAAATAATAAGAAGTAAAATAAATTGTATTCAACAATCGAAAACGAAAGTTATAATGATTTAAAGCTTGATAAAGATGAAAAATAATTCGAAAAAATCTATATAAATAAATTCATTATTGCATTATTGTATTTTGTCATTTTCTATACTAAGGAAGACAAAAAGTTTTTTGATCAATTTTGTTATTATATTTTCTATTATTTATCACAAATATAGGAAAGAGTATTTTTTCGCATTTAATTAAATAATAGACATTTTCTAAAATCATGTTCTTTTATATACTTATATATTTATATATTTATAAAATCACGAACAATTAATTACTAATTTACCTAATTTATAATGCCTAAATGTACACAATTTATAATAACTAATGATAAATTTAGCACTTTTTTATTTGGAGGGAATTCTTAATTTGTTTACAGATGATTTTCTTATCCTGTGTTTCTTGAGAGTTTGCGAGTTTAATCTCGAGAGAACTATATAAAACCAGAATACAAAACTATTATAAACTGCAATCTGACTTACCAGAATGTTTCAAAAATAAGGATTTATTTCGACCAGAATTACAGCAACTGCTTGATTTAAGGTAAAAATTATCATTTTGAAGCATATAAATGCATAATTAAAAAAAAATCTCTGTTCTCTGTTCTAGTATTATTATTGAAGAAACATCGTTTTTCTTTCTCTCTTTGACACATAATCAGATTATTTAATAATCTATCATAAAATTTTATAAATTTTTATACTGTAATAATTATTGTTACCAACTTTTGTGATTATGTCGTTTAATTGCACATTGTTGATAAAATTTAATTACGTCAATATACATATATATATATATATATATATATATATATATATATATTTTATAAAATTATTATAAAACATACGTATATTGATATAAAACAATTGTATATTGTCT
>NW_017305375.1:5540654-5545278 GCF_001594115.1 Trachymyrmex septentrionalis
TCTACTTTGTTTTATTACTTTTTTTGTATTTTAGCAAAAATATTTTACTAAGAAATAAAACTTATTTTTAGTATAATTAAATGCATCATTCTAAAACTAAAAATTTTGTTGACCTCTGCAAAGAATTCTGAAATGAGTATATTTTGTTTACATTTAGGATATATCTACTTATGTGCAAATTGAATAATCAAGATTGGTTATCATTAATTTTAATTTAATTATGCGTCCTACTCGATATAATCCAAGAATGCACAAATTATCAGACTTAATTAAAGTAAAAATTAAAATAGCATTAAAATGATTTATAAGCAAGTAACTCACAAACAGTGTAATGCGATGGATTTGCAATTAATGCCATGGACAAATATTTTTAATTGGTGCTCATTATTTCTCGAATTCCAGATTTGTGTGATGTTAATAGCGATGTAGGATCGCGCCATAGCTGCCTCAATATCTCTGCATGTATTGATCATTGATTCGCTCAATCCAAATATACATCACGTTTTGCAATTTGGATCTTCTGTATTAAAGAAAATAGCACACACGTGACAGAACTATAAGAATACAGTCGATAAACGTTGTTATCATGCATCGATGCTTGTAGAGATTGGTTTCAGGACTCTTCGATCTTTTATGTCGAAAAAGATGATAATAGATTTCAATCGATACATGCTGCTCAGTAAGTTTTTTAAGGATGTTTCAGTTAATATCTTGCCAGTCGAATATAGTAGTACTGATGGTACAATTCAGGAATTAACAGGTAATTATGATGAATTAAAATGGAATAAATATGACGCTTTATAGATAATAAACTAATAAATGTTTCTCGTTAATCAAGTATCACAAAAAGTAAAACAAAAAGAAATGAGTTTTTCAAGATAATAATCACAAAAGTTAAAAATTTATCAGATTTTGAACACGAAATACTTGTTTTATTACTTCTATTGTATTTTGGCAAGACTAGCATAAGCATTTAATTCAATATATGTAATATAAACATTTATCTTTACAGAATATTGGAAGAAATTAGTCGAAGAAAATCGCGACTGGATTACAAGAGATGAGAATGACTAAATTGAATAATATTTTGGAACAGTAGATTTAGAATTGATAGAAAATATTTGTTTTTAGCACATGCTTAGACAGGTTTTATTGATTGCTTTACAAGTATGCATATTTATTTATGGAACATTTATGTAATAAAAAATCATGAATTTAATAATGTATGAGCCAAATATTTATGTTAATAATAGCAAATTTATATTAATTGTCGATAATGTCAGCGTTCTTTAATTACCTCCGAGCTCTTGGGGTCCTTTTTATACCGCCGAAAATTTGCCTAAGGTTGACAGTCTTTAATAGTATCTCGTCGGTGTCTCTACACTGTAGATGTCGCAATTTCTAAAAAAGTAAAAGTCGATTCGATAATCTAAATAATGAACTTCAAACAGTATTATCTTGTCCTTCGCGCTCTGCACTGTGTATTGAAAATTTACAGGTTGCATTATATATACTATAGATTTTCAGTACTGACAATGAGAAAACAAAATAAGCTACAATCAAATAATTAAAATAAATTATTTAAAAAAATAATTAAAATAAATATGTTTTTATTCTATTTCAAAATAAAAGAAGAATCTTCGATATATTATATTATATTTTACAAATGTATATTTTATCAGACACGAATGAATTGTTTTATTGAAAAATATTTATATTTTAATATTTTACGAGAAGTTTTTTTTTTATTTGAAAGAAATACTTCTCTTTCTTTTTATTCAAATGATTTCCTTATCTTGCGTTTTTTGAGAGTACGTAAATTTAATACAGAGAAATGTAAAATCAGGATACGAAATTATTATAAGCAGCGATCCGACTTGCCGGAATGGTTCATGGATACAGATCTATTTCGACTGGAGTTGCAGGAGATACTACTCGATTTGGAGTAACAATTATTTTTATAGAATATATAAGAATTTATTGGAGTGCTGAAATTCGTAAGATTATATAGTGAATTTGTTTACCTGTCCATATGCACAAACTAGACTAATATTAAAGCGATCTTATATTATATGATCTGAATATAAATTTTATTTTCTATCTTTTTATTATTATCCAGAAAACAAACTTAGATTATATGATATCATAATTAAAAATAGTTCACTGAAATTTTATAATTTCCGCATTCTAATTAGAATCGATTTCGTCTGTAAAAATATAAACATTGTGAAAAATATAAATATTCTTACTTTATTAATTAAATTTATTTATTTTAATTTATATAAATTGTTTTTAAACTTAGAATTTTACCAATTTAATTATAACGAGAATTGATAGATTATAAGTTATTTTTTATTTTTTATGCATTTACTTTTATTTGTTTTATGTGTAAGAAATACTTCACCAAATTGCAACTTTAACCTTAATAATACGTTGCTTTGTAGATAAATTTGTGTTAACTTTTGTTTCCATTTTTGTTAATATATGTATATTGGCAAGAATATTTTGTAAAGAATTTTTAAAAATTTATAATAATAAGATGCGTATCACTGTAAAATATGTACGAGTATATTTAACTTTTAAAAAAAAAATCTGAAATTCTTTGTTTATATTTAGTTTATATAATATTTAGTTTACCCTTACAGAAGCCGGACAAAGGAAGATTAATTCTTATTGCGCGCTGCACGGCATGATCCAAGAATACACAAAGTGTTAGATTTATTTAAGGTAAAAATAAAAACAATGTAACAGTTTGAACGAATACATATTTCCAATTCGCAATTTTTCGATGTACGATTTTTTAGGTCAGTGCGCTAGCGATAGATACAGCGTTCAAATATTATCCCGCAGGATTCGTGTATGGTTATACAGTATTTGTAGATGCATCTAATCCAACTCTACACCATATTGCTCAACTTCGATCTTATATATTAATGAATTTTGTCCACATGTGATAGAACTGCTATCCAGGGAGGCTTCAGTCGTTTAATATACTTAATACATCGGTAATCTTCGATTGTTGTGCACATTTTGAAATGTTTCATTACAGAAAATATGTAAGATAGATTTTACATTTACTCACACAAAACGATGAATTGTTTCAAGGATATTCCAATTAACATCTTGCCCGTCGAGTATCACTGATGATATAATCCAGGAATTAGCAGGTAATTACGAATAAATTAAAATGTAATTAATGCAATAAACGCATTTATTGAACGATAAAAGTGTTTATTAAACAATTGCCGAAGTAGAAATAAACTTTTTACAAGTTAAAGTATTTCTCCGGCTACAATCGCGCTAAAAAATTAATACAATCTACGAATATGCCTCTCCGCGCGTGCTTTCTGAAGAAAGAAACTTTTGAGGCAATCGTACAAACATACACGCATAAATATCGTATCTGTGTACACAAACATTAGTTCACGCTGAAGACAGTTAAAATGTAATAACAGCATGTCCTTGTCTCGCCGCTCAACGTGCGAGGAGAATTCCATCAAATTACAGATTTAAACTACTCTAATTCAGAAACGGCACCGCTAGCACCTCATTTGTTTTTATAAAATTCCTATAATATTTCTACATTACATATTTATTTATTTTTTTAATCTGTAGAAGATTTTTGCTGCACAAAGTATTAAAACGCTGTTTTTGATAAGACTTGATAAAAGAGTTTATGTATTAAAAGCTGAAACTTTGAAGGTGAATATCTCCATTTCGGTACCGTTAGGATTTTTAAAATTTTAATCATATATAAACAAAATTATTTTAAACATAATATCCAAATTTCAAAAAAAATCTGTAAAAACTTAATTTGTCGGAAAAATACCTTAAAATAGCGATTGTTTAGACAACAGTCATTAAAATGTTTATTAATTGTAAGAGCAGTTTATTAGATTTAACGTACAGTTATATATGCACCTATATTAATTATAGTCAATACATGTTTAGTATATAATTTATTCATATAATTTAATGTATAAGTAATACAAACATTTACTTTTGCAGAATATTTGGAAGAAATTATTTGAGAATCGCGAATGGCTTATAGATGATGATAATGATAAAATGATTATTTTGAAGCGGTAGATTTAGGAATAAGATAAAGGTATGTTCTTAGCATTCGATTAAATAATATATTGAATATAGATCGTTCCTTTTCTGTTTTGCGAAAAGTATCATTTTTTTTTTCTTTATAGGGGAATTATAATTTTCTATCGATGATTCTTAATATAAAAAATGATTCTGTGCAGAATTTCTAGTGAAGAATAAACTTTTTATTCCTAGTAGGTTATCATATTTTGAATTATGTAAAAATTTAATGTATTTACCTTGTACTCTTAGAATCTAAACTATTTAATTTCTTTTATTATATACTTATTTCTACATATATACGAGTACATTAATTAATCTGTTTTATAATAAACTGATATAATTAACTTTATATAAATATTTGTATTTGTATTTGTACGTATAATATTTAAATAATTAATATACTACGTAATATAAATATTTTAACAATTAATTTTTTATTTAATTATATATATTATGCTACGACTCTTTTTCGCCATTTATTTTGTTTATTTTGTTTATACATAAAGAGTCTTTACACCGCTGTTATTTA
>NW_017305375.1:5545722-5547194 GCF_001594115.1 Trachymyrmex septentrionalis
TATCATGATATTTCGGACGATGTCAAGGCTAAGAATGAAAAATAGCTGATTTGTGGCTGAATAAGAGTAATAAGTATAAAATATATATTGAACAATTTTAAAAAATGATTTAAATTCGTAACATATATAAATAAAAACAGAAATTCGTACTACTTTTTATAACTAATAAATCTTCTTTTATATTATGTTATGTAATTGTAAACATTAGATATCTTAATTTACTTGTTTATTAATTTACTTGTTTAATAATATATTTATAAATAATAATAATATAAGTATAATAATAATAATATAAATATATAAGTGTGGAAAAATTTGGCATTGACTTATCTGGCTGTGTTTATCGTTAATCGTTTTTTTATACGCTTCGATATGCATGACAGTGTATCTCTACAGCTCATATACGTTCTGCTGTAAATGAAGCTTCTCGCAGTATCACGATGGCAAGCCTGCGTGGCGAGAGTGTAGAGTGTTATGCTCAACATAAGCTATTTAACGAGGAGAAAAGATATGCAGCAGCACATTTAAACGAGACTGATGAAACTAGAGAGAATGCAATCAAGGAAATCAAACGCTGGCTCGAGCAGAGTGACGACTTGCACGTACGAATCGGTAAAAGTCACAGTTATTCATGGCGAAAGCGTCGAAATATTGCTTTATAAAATTTAATTATACTTTATTATAATTCTAAAGTAATAAAACGAAATTACTTTCAATCTGCATCGACATGACGTTATATTTGACGCTTTGTTCTCTCTCTTTCTCTTAATAATAAAACAAAATAAAAAATGATATGTGTGGCGTTCGACTTCGTTACAAGAAAAAAACTAACGAGATCGGAAAGATTTAATAAATAATAGTAAATAATAATAAATAGTGATTTGATAGCAAATTTTTATGTTCGTTTCCTATTGAATTTATATACCGTTATGTTTTAAATCAAACAGTTTTCTGATCATATACCTTTGAAGAATCGAAGAATAAACAAAAGTTATTTATAGAAACACTTAAAACATAAATATATTTAAAAGTTTTTTATAGATACATTTAAAATGTAAATGTACTTTATTAAAAGTATGTTTGATTATGTGGAATATTTATTTACGCAAAATAAAAATAAATTTAATTATACGATTTATTCTTTAACAGTAATGTATGTATAATGACAATAGCGCGCGCATTGCGTTTATCAGAGACAACTAATTAATTAGCGCTTAGTGATTCTTTAATGTGATTGGTTCTTATCTTTAGTTCTTTGTTGAATTCAAGTAGAAATCAATCATTAAAGAATCACTAAGTGCTAACTGATTAGTTTTCTCTACTGAACGCAACTATTACGTTCAGAAATAGCAACAATTAAATAGCTGTTTAATAACTAACAATAAATAAAGGGCAAAGTGAGAGTCAACACATTTCTATAAAAAAAAGTCATCTAATTAAAAGAATAAATTATCAATAAAGAAAAAATAAAA
>NW_017305375.1:5547294-5560598 GCF_001594115.1 Trachymyrmex septentrionalis
AATGTGTTGACTCTTACTTTGCCCTTTATTTATTGTTATTTATTTTATATAGGAAGAATCCTTCAATTTGTTAAATGTTTAATAACTGTTCTCTGCGATCTATGATAAATCTAGAAAAACAAACAAATAGTAATAAGAGCTCTCTCAACTATTGGTTTCTAAACGTAGCTAATATGTAATTAACCTTAGCGTTAGATAATTTAAAAATTGCGCAGTATCTAACTTAGATTCTGCGCAATTTTTGTGCATCAATTGTAGCTTATTTGAAAAGAATGTTTAATCCCTCTTTCTCTTTCTCTCTGTATGTAGATGACTTTTTTATCCTGCGATTTTTGAGAGTCTGTAAATTTAATCTCGAGAAAACTAAAATCAGGATAAGAAACTATTATAAGCAGCGATCCGACTTACCGGAATGGTATACAAATATAGATCCATTTCGACCAGAACTGCAGGAGCTACTTGATTTGGGGTAACAATCATTATTATTGATTATAAAAATGTAAAAGTTTATAGAATAAAAATTTATGAGGTTTTACAATAAATTTCTTTACGCATGCGAAAACTAGGTCGATATATCGAAGCGTTTGATCTGACTTAATCTAAATGTACAGTACCGGTTAAAATTACATCACCTTTCGATTTTTTGAACACAATTTTTGTCAAAGTGAATCAAAAGCACTCAAATTTATACACTTTTTGATAGTTGGTGACAATTGTACCTTGTAATGTATAATGAACTTTGATAATTATATCCTATGATTTTTTAATTTTGTACTTATTTTCCCAAAGTCGCATTATTGTATACTTTCTTTACTTTTTATGATACAGCTACAGTTTTTATCATCATGATCTAACTTTAGTAGTTAGATTTAGTGTTTTAGATTATGACAAATACTTGTGATGCTCAAGATATAGATGAACGGCAATAGAAAGTCATCGTAAAGAGCTACAAATAAGGATAGTCGTACATAAAAAGCTCGCTCAGCCAATTTGGCATCTTCAAATCAACAGACCAAGTTTCTTAAGCGTTGAAAGCGAAGTTATGTTAAGAAAAAGAAGAGTAGCCGACCACATTACACTATTTTTCTCATTGATCGCAACATCCTTCGCATATCCCGCAGCAACCCACACCGTACAGCACCGAACATTGCTGAAGAAATATCGACTTTTGATAGTTTAATCCATCTGTGCATATTATATCCCGTAACCTGCAGGCCGGAAAATTGTGCGAACTACGATTCGTGAAGGAACCATTCATTTCCGCAAAGAATTGGAAAACGCGAGTGGAATGGATCAAAGCACACTTCAACTAGACAACTCAGCAATGATCTGACATCTTCTGAAACGACAAATCAATGTTATACCATCATTATCAAACAACATGAACTTATTATGTTGCGATCGATGATAAAAGTGTAATCGGCCATTCTTCTTCTTCTTAACATCTTTTGTCATAATGTAAAACACTAAATCTAACTACTAAAGTTAGATCATGACGGTAAAAGCTGCAGCTGCATCACAAAAAATAAAGAAAGTACAATAATGCGACTTTGGAAAAATTAGTAAAAAATTAAAAAATTATAGCATATAATTATCAAATTTCATTATACTTTACGTACAAGGTACTGTCAAATGTCAACTATATAAATTTGAGCGCATTTGATTTACTTGACAAAAGTTATGCTCAAAAAATCGAAAGGTGATATAATTTTGGCTGGTACTGTATATACATTCTCTCTTCTGTTATTCTGATTCAAGAAATAATGCATCTTAGATTATTTGATTTAAAATATTGTAGTTCATCGAAATCTTATAAATTTCCGCTCAATAATTGTAATCGTCAATTTCTTCTATAAAAATAAGATCGCAACATTGTCGTTCTTAATTACTTCATTGATTAAAGTTAATTATGTTAATTTATATTAATTGTTGTAAGTTAAGAATTTTATTAGTAATATCAATTGATAGTAATGAGAACCGATAGACTGTAAGTTATTCTTGATTTTTTTACTCTTATCTGTCTCTTATATATAGTTCTGAAATTACGTCCACTAATCACGTGCTATCCCTAATAAAAAACTGAGTTAAAAAGTCCTTTATCATTTTGCAATTTTCGCAATAGTTAACGAGACATTAACCCTTATCCTGCTAGGTACAATTTGGCCTCATCCATATTAACGGGAGCACTAGAATCCGTCTATTTTTTCACCTATTCAGATTTTTAAAAAATTTAAAAATTCACTAACATACTTTCAACTTTCTAGAATAAATATTGGCACTGCATTTTGGAAAATAATTAAATGTAGTATAATTTATAATTACCAAAAGACGCGAAGAAATTTGCACGAACAGGAATTGCTCGGTAACTAGTGACCCTCCTTAATAGGAGGTTAATTTCTAAACATTGCCAAATAAACAGATAAAATCGATGTATTATTTTAAGATAACTTTCAGTGTTTTGTACAATTTTGTGCAAATATTTTGAAGATATTTCTTAAAGAACTTTTATTAAAAATACCTTAAATTTGTTACGCGTCGATTTTAGACATTTTTTTTTCATTGGGTAATTAAAAAAAGATATTGCGAAAATTGCAAAATGGTACAAGATTTCGATTCAGTTTTTTATTAGGAATAACACTGTATAATTAATGGGTGTTATTTCAAAAACACTCTGTAGTACTACAGCAAGATACTTCACAAATTGCAACTTTAATTTTAACGACAAATTGCTTACATTTAAAAATAAATTTGTTAATTTTTTTTTCATTTTTGTTACGTATGTCTATTAGTAAGAATATTTTATTAAATATATTCAAAGGCTAAATCATTATAAAACTAAAAAAATATATTTAATTTTTCGAAAAAATGTAAAATTTTTTGTTTATATTTATTATAGTTATTATTTGCCTCTACGGAAGCCAGATAATCAAGGAAGATTAGTTTTTATTGTGCACGGCACACGACATGATCCGAGAATACACAAAATATCAGATATTTATAAGGTAAAAATAAATATAATGTAACAGTTCGAACAAATATCATATTTTCAATTTGCACTGTTTTATGACGGACGATTTTTTTAGGTCGGCATGATAGCAACAGAAGTAGCGATGAAGTGTTATCCTGCAGCATCCGTGTATGGCTATATAATATTTATAGATGTATCTAATCCAACTTTACAACATCTTACTCAACTCCGACCCTACGTATTAATGAATTTTGTCCACGCATGGCAGAATTGCTATCCAGCGAGGGTCCAGTCAATTAACATATTCAATGCACCGGTATTCTTCGATGTTGTTGTGAAAATTTTTAAATCTTTCATGACGGAAAAGTTGAAAAGCAGATTTCACGTCTACTCACACAGAACGATGCAGAACTGTTTCAAGGATATTCCAACTAACATCTTGCCTGTTGAGTATGGCGGCACTGATGGTACAATTAAAGAATTAACAGGTAATTGCAGTAAATTAGAATTTAATGAATGCATTTAATAAATAAAGGATTGTTCAACAGCATTCATCAAAAACAAAATTACAAGTACATGCTTAAGAAATGTTAATTAAAAGTTGTTAATAATTTCGTATAATTCTAAAACGTGTAATAGATATAAATTAACTTTAGCATATAATTCAATTTACATAAAATAAACACCTTTTTGCAGAATATTGGAAGAAATTGATCGAAGAGAATCGCGACTGGCTTGTGAATAAAGAGAAAGACAAAATTATCATTTCGAAATAGTAGATTTTGTATCGATAGAGAATATTTGTTCTTAGTACACGCTTCAATATTATACATTTATTATCATTATTCATTATATAAGTCACACTTTATCTTTAGCGATATAAAAGAGAATATAACCATATTTCTTTCTTCCTTTTGTTACACAAAGAGAACTAATCAATGATGTTATACGAAAAAGATAAATTATAAAACTTTAAGAAAAAATAGTAAGTATAGTTTATATTACGTTTTTGAACAATTATGTTTGTCATGTATTTTTAAATTATCTGCTTTTCACGTATATATCGATATATGGCTATATACGTAGTAGGTATACTA
Organism: Trachymyrmex septentrionalis; assembly: GCF_001594115.1. NCBI lineage: Eukaryota > Metazoa > Arthropoda > Insecta > Hymenoptera > Formicidae > Trachymyrmex > Trachymyrmex septentrionalis. Next base: position 5,551,360 of record NW_017305375.1, read on the forward strand.
TAGTAGATACTATATACTAGTACATAAAATAATGTAACTATATAAGTATATCTTTATGAAAAATTATATTTGTATATATTTTGCAGGGTTGGAAAAGTTACTTTGTAAAAATACAGTTACAGTGTTTTCTTTCAAAAGTAACTAGTAATATATTTCCAAGTTACTGAGACTAAAAATTAACTCACTACAGTTACTAAAAAGTAACTTTTCAATTATTGTACCTTTTAGTTACTTTTCTGTTATCATGATAAAACAATATGAGTGACATCGATATCAATAGGGCTATTAAAGAAAAAAATAATTTACATTTGCAATTTACTAACCAATCAAAAAATACTTCGAAGCATTTGTTGTGGACCGTATCCTTAATCATATATAGTTACTAGTTATTGGAAGAAATGTAATTAAGTTAAGTTACTGAAAAAAAATAACTGCAACTGTAACTTAGTTACAAGTAACTAATTATTTCTCAATCCTGATATTTAGTTTAAAAGACAGGTACGCTGCGTAATGTAAAAATTTTAGCAATTAAGCTTTTGTCATTATTGTTTGTACATCTTTTGGACTAAGAATAGATAGCAATTATTGTGTACATAGATTTGTCACGGCAGGCTTCTAAATTATCATTATTTACTGTAAGCAGCGCAATTATTACTGATAAAAATGTGCTATAGACATCGTGACGCATTGTAAGTTGTAATGCCTCTCCTTGTCCGTCCTTTGATTAATTGTATTTGTTCAAAAGATACACTACCAGCGAACAATGTTAATTACGATAGCAATTTGTTAAAAATTGCGAAGATCAATTAATTTCCAAACAAAGGTAAAGGTGCCTTTTTGAATCGAGCGTCGAGCGTCAGCATTAGAGAAAATGCAGCCTTAGAGTCGCTAATCGTAATTCAATTTTTGTACAAATATATTCACGTAAACATTGCATGAATTACATCTCAAATATCGATAATATGAAAACTCTGATTAAAGACTACGTAAATATGCGCGTATTATTAACGGATCGCTTATATGTATAGACTAAATCAAATATAGAGAAATTTTTTCAGACGCAACTTCTGCGCTTATTCAATGAAATTATCGTAACAATAACCATGTCATTAAGTAGATAAAATGCAATGTTTATCTCTTTACGTGTTAAAACATATTGCGAGCAATTTCTCTCAAGTTATGGAATTACAGAGAGATAAGGTTCATTTACTACCGCTAGTAATGCAAGCAGACCTTAATGATTATTTCTATAATGCGCCGTCTCAATATATTTATATAAATTAAAAGTAACTCATCATTTTTTATGTTTATTTTATGAAAATGTCATTTAAATATTATAATATCATATTTAATTGCTTTAGTACATACAAAACAGTAAAAATATTATATTTGCTTGTGCTTTCACAAGATGCAGTTTTGCTCCACTTCTATTTAGAAAAGAATGGTGCTTATATATAATATGTACACCAGTGACATTCTTAACTTTTTTATAATTATTTTGTAACTAAATGAAACTTATCAAATATTTTATATAGTTGTATTCATATTTACATCAGTGCTGGGATTTAGTTGCACATTTCGGCTGAATGAATACGAAAAAGATTTCAGCTTGGTTCCTGCCCCTTACTTCACCATCTCGCGCGTAGCCGATTACCAGGGATGGTGAAATAAGGAATCAAACTAAAAATGAGCAACTAAATCACAGTACTGATACTACTAATTTATATGATAGTTTTACTTTAAAATAAAAATTTATAATAAGGTAGCTGAGCTGAATAAGACCCACCTAATTTATTTCATTTTAAAAAAATTTTATTTATAATATATTGAATAAATAAGGGAATACTGAAATAAACTAAGTGAGAATCAAATCTTTATTTCATTCATTCTCAAAAGAAAAATATATTATTTATGTAGAATATATATATAAATAAACGAAAAAAAGTTTTTGTTAAACTCTGACATTGAGCCTTATTACTATGCATATGAATATAAAAGACACAAATCAAAAATAAATTGAAAGTAAATTAAAAGAAAGTATTACAAACATTATTTTTTTAAATCAGTTTTAAAATGATTATTAATCATAAAAATGATATTCTTTAGGATTTACTCTATCCTCAAATATTACAATTATCTTTAATTTTATTTGTAATTAACTCTTTAATCTTTAGAAATTTCTAACAATTTGAATGCAATTTTGGCTTCTTAAAAGATAGCAGCGTTGAAAGTCGTTATTCTTTACGGCGTAAACTCCACACATAACAAACAAATAATTAGCTATAATAATAATTATATAAATGGGCCTTATTTAATAAGTACATTTGTTTAAAAAAAATACTAATACTTATTTCAAAAAATTGATTCATTAGTCATTTTCCATAGTTAGGAAGTTGAATAATATTATAATAAATTATGAAACATTGTGTACTGGTAAATTTTGCAGCGGATTGTTATAAAAATGGCTCATACACATAAGTTTTTTTTGTATTAAACAAACGTGTTGCTACCGATTCCAATTCTTTAATCTCTTTTTATCTACTTCCTGTGACATATCTTTTATTTAGTGCTGGGCCTTATTCGACTCAGATATCTTACATAATGTTCTTATACCTTTTATTTTAAGTTAATTACAATTTTGAAAAGTGCAATAATTAATTAAGATAATTATTCTAATTACTCTAGCTAATAGCGCTTTGTTCTAATCTTTTACCGAGAGAGTTAAAAAGAAAATAAATTATTTCTCTTTCTCTTTCATCCTTTCGAAGATGAGTACCACTGGACTCTAATAATACTCGAACGTGCTTGTTATGATTCATAGCAGCAGAGAGTCAGCAAATTATAGGATGGTTAAAAAGAGACAGATAGCCTACATCGCCAAGCTACGAAGAATTGTTGCAGAATGATTAGACAGAGATAGGTGGCTCTTTATCATTATACTATCTTATTCTCATTTTTTACTTATGAACGTAACATAACAGTGTGTGTGTTCGTGCGTGCGTGCGTGCGTGTGTGTGCACGTTCCTGTATTATTCGAGTTCAGTGATGAATATTAAATATTCATTAAGTTAATCAATCTGAATCTATCATTATGTACTGCAGATGGCGCAATATCTGATTATTAAAGCTGATTTGTCAAGGCAATTATTCCAAAGAGCACGTAGATTCCAAAGAGCACATACTTGTGCATCAAATTGTCTGCAGATCGCGCTTATCATTGATCGTGCATCGCGCGTTGCGTTCGAGTTTTCATAACTAGCACATGCGAGTCTCTGCGTGGACGAGGTTTCACATTCACTATCATTGCGATGGCGAGTAACTACAGCGACAGCGTCGTGCATCACACTAGGCAAGAACTGACAAGTGACGATAAAAAATATGCAGCGGTACATTTGAATGAAACTGACGAGATGAGAAAGAACGCCATTGCGGAGATCAAACGCTGGATCGAAGAGTGCGACGATTTGCGCGTACAAATCAGTAAAAATGATAGAGGTAATGATTATGCATTGAAATATTTCGCTTGGGTTTTTTAATTATAATTTATTAATTTAAAAATAAAATTAGGGATGCACCGGATCGTAAAATTATCAGATATCCGAAAAGGATAAACATCAGATATCTGATTAGGTAATTTTTCAAGTCGGACATCCGATATTTTTCATCTGACCGGAACAATGTTTAAAAAAAAGCTGAGCAAAGAAAGAAAAAAAGAGCAAAAAAGAAAAGGGATTGTAAAGAAAAAATAGTGATAATGATTATGATTTTAATGTTATTGTTCAAGTTTGATTATCAACAGAGATGATAACTGTAGAGAAAAAAATTGTAATTTTGCAGCAATATATAAGATATTATAGCATGAGTATGCATACTTATTTATAGAACATTTATGTAATAAAAAATCAATGGTTATTAAAATATTTATATCAATAATCGTAAATTTATATCAATTGTCGATTATGTAAGCATTCTTCAATTACCTCCGGGCTCTCAGAGTCCTTTTTGTATAGACGAAAATTTGCCCAAGATTGACGGTCTTTAATAATATCTCGTCGGTGGTATGATATATTATTTTATCCTTCTTTAGTATTTGATGAGCAACAAGAACAAATGATGCATCAAGCATCATTTCATGTGTAATTCAAAACACGCTCTATATTTTATTTCTGTTTTATCTAATTAATAATAAAAATAGAATGACACGCTAGCACTGATAGTGCTAGCTATCGCTCCCCGAATGCAGCCTTAGCTAGAGTTCTTGCGCAATTTTTCTTTTTTTTTATCTCTCCAACATGAAAAGAAAGACGAATTGTGTACGAAGTTCAGCTGAAAAGAATAGAAGTGTGCATCAATGACTCAAACTTTCAATATAAAATTTTAACTAGATATATTCCTAGATACTAATGATATTCAACTATTCAGTCGAATAGTAAAAAAGTGCCAGACAATACCAGATACTGGATATTTTTCGGGTATCCGGTGCATTTCTAATAAAATAAAAATAAAATTACCTTCAACGGTGCCGAAGTTATACCTAATACTTAGTTTATTGAATAGTTTAAAGAATATAATTGATTTTTAATATCTTTAATTATATAATCAAGGAAGCAAGAAAAAATTTCCATATCTCTCTGTCATTCTAGTAATTAAAATATGTTTTTAAATATAGATGATCATACGTAAAATGTTAAATAAATTACTTTATTTAAATATTATGTAAAGATCAATTAAAGTAAGAAAATTCTAATACAAATAAGACCACGTCTTAGATTTGAGTTACAATTAACCATTATGAATATAATATATGTAATTAACGTTGCATTATTATGCAACAGTTAGATTTACTATTTCAACACTGTTCTTAAACTTTTTATGCGTTAATTACATTAAAGTTTTATTAGTCATTATAAATAACAATAAGATATTTAAATTTCTAATTTATACTTTTATACACTTGGATTGCTATACATATAAAGTTTAGCAATTTTTATTGTACATATAAACGTGCCATTTTAGACAAAAGATGTGAAATATATTATCTGTGCGGATTAACTTGGATTCGAGCAGAATAAAATACGATTATGCAACACATTTTTTTTTTTAAAGTGATCTATAATAATTTATAATTAAAATGCTTGTAAGTATTAATTTCCTAACAATAGCGTTTTCTTCATATATAGTATAATAAAATCTCTCTTTAATATTTTCTGATATTAAACAGATATTAAAAATTTTTGTTCCTAAAATACTACTCTATGAACGTATTTATAATACATAATAATAGACTTATTGTTAATACCGCTTTAATTGTAGTTTCTTATTTGAAGCGAATTTTTAATTTGTACACAGGTGACTTCCTTATCCTGCGATTTTTGAGAGTTTGCAAATTTAATCTTGAGAAAACTAAGATCAGACTGCAAAACTATTATAAACAGCGATTTTGCTTACCAGAATGGTACATGAATAAAAATCCATTTCGACCGGAACTACAAGAACTACTTGATTTAGGGTAACGATTATTATTTCAGAACGTTAATCAAATTTTGTGAGTTTCCTAATATTTTTTCTTTATTTCCTTTAATTCTCTAGAAACGGCATCAATTTTGTCATTTAAAATAAATAATTTTTATTGATTTTGTTAAAAAATGTTTTGTAAGTGAAGAATCGATATATGTCCTACTGGGATGTATCGATGTATAGTCTTTTTGCCAGGTGGAAGTATTACATTTTAGTGTTAACAGTTAATACTATATATTTCTATTATTAGTTTTTTAAATATAATTAATTTGCTCAGATCCCGAATTTATCCCGAATTTAATGTTAAAGTGAATGTTGCAATTTACACTGAGAAAATTAATTTTATTAATTTTAGATACACAACAGAATTTTTATAATGTTATTTTAATTTTACTAATAATTTGCTTAAAAATTATAAATCAATATTTGATAAACTTTTTTTCTTTTTAAATTTTAAGAATATTTTATTAAGAACTTTTGGAAATATTTGATGCATTGTTAATATCAAAAGATATTTTGATTTTTCGAAAGTTTGAAATATTTTATTCATGTTTAGGATAGCTTTGCCTCTGCGGAAACCGGACAATCATGGAAGATTGGTTATCATCATGTATGGCACTCGGCATGACCCGAAGAAACACAGAGTTTCAGACATAGCTAAGGTAAAGTAGCATAATGCTCGAATGTTTTATGATAGATGTTGTCATGATAAATTATTTGTAATTGTCTATTATTTCTTGACGGATGATTTTTTAGATCACCATGATGGCAATAGAAATTGCGACAAAGAATTATACCGCAGCATCTGTGTATGGCTGCTCAGTGTTCATAGACGTAGCCAATCCGACTATACAACATGCTCTTCAAATGCGACCCCAAATTATAATGAATTTGGTTTACGCGTGGCAGAGTAGCTATCCTATGAGAATTCAGTCGATTAACTTTATTAACGCAGCCAAATATATCGAGATTGTTTTGAGAATTTTTAGATCTTTTATGATTGAAAAGATGAAGAATAGATTGCACGTTTACACACAAAGTGCGATGCAGAACTGTTTCAAGGATATTCCGGTTAATATTTTGCCCATCGAATTTGGAGGCACTGATGGTACACTTCAGGAATTAGCAGGTAATTACGGAATAAATGGAATGAAATGTGACTTATTAGATGTGTGATACAGGTTTTCTTACTAAGTAGAAGAAAAATAAATTTTTTCTGATTAAATTGTTCAACAACAATTATTTTAAGAGCTCACTAATAAACTATATTAGGTAATACATAATATAAAAAATTACAGAATATTGGAAGAAATTATTGGAGGAAAATCGCGACTGGCTTATGGATGATGAAAAAAATTGTTACTAATCTGAAATAGTAAATTCAGAATCAACGAAAATGTATATTCTTAGCACACACTTGGATATTTATTATTAAATAGGTTGCTCTTACTCTGTTACAAATTTTACAAAAAAAAAATCTTTTTTCTGCTTTGCTGAAAATCAGCAGAAATCATAATATTATGTTGGTGACACAACGTATTGTTTATCTGTTCTTTCGTAAAAGATGAAAACTATAAAATGGAATTAATAATAAACTACTTAATTTTAGGCAGAGTAACTAATATTTTTAATTTATGCCAAGAATACACTCTATTTATATTTTGTATTTACGATCTAATCTAGTTTATGTTTTTTATAAAAACCCATCTCTCTACATCTCTATCGTAATGTTGTGATTGTAATGGTCATAAGAAAAGAAGTTACTGTAAACATTGTTTTTTACATAAGATGCTAACGCAGCAAAACAGAATGTTAGGGTCAAATAAAACATTGTAGATATCGCTTTTTTATTAGAAGAATAATGAAAAAAATGTTACCGAAAATGATGGGTTCAGCCTATTAATCGACCTCATCAATCAATGCTCGCGAATTTTACTAACCTCATTTTCATTACCTAACATATCGTTAGATAAGCATCGTAAGAGTCAATTCTTGCGACGAGCTTACGATAATTGTTACGAGCATTACAATCATTGTAAGGAGCTTACGATAGACATTATAATGCAGATGGGCTTTTATACATTTCTGCATATATTATTCAGCTCAGGATCAACAAAAATGTATGTTTTTAGCACATGGATGTTTAATTACTTATTAATTTGTTTATTAATTTGTATAATTTACTTAAATCAATGTAAATTTATTATATGTTAAAAAAGTGATTGAATGTCGCATAAATTAATGAAGTACAAGATGATAATTTCAGAGCACTAGATTCGAAATAAATCACAACAGAATTAATCCGCATATAAATTACATAAAGCAATAATATAGGACAAGGAGTAAAAAAGAAAAACAATTTATATTGTGATATATCGACGCAATAATAACATTTTTATGAAAAGATACATGTGCATATATTATATAAGAGTCCCATTTATGTATATAAATAAAATACAATACACTTTTTTTGCACTTTGTTGTCAAGTTTTTCTTTTTGCGTCGCACATTTTCGGTAATGTTTTATTTTTTTACTAATTATAAATGTCCAATGGCATATACAATTTTTCTCTGACAACAATGGTCCACTTCCATGTTAGAATTGCATTTTACGCATGATCACAATAATATATAATTTATTTATATATAAAAATATTTAATATTATTATATCAAGAATTCTTTATGTATTGCAGCATACATATATGTAAAACTGCGTTGATGTTTTCTTGGAATGATTACATTATTTATAATTTTTATTTATACACCACTGAATGACTACTATATGTGGCAGATAATTTTTGTTATATAATGTTACAGTTTGTAGTTCATGAGCTGATATCAGGTCATTATAAATTATAATGAATGATAACAATTTTCAATATGATGTTGTAATATATTCTTACTTGTTACAAATTGTTATATATACATATATATACATATATGATTTATAATAAGTAATTTGTAACAAATAAGAATATATAAAAACGCATGTAAAAAATATATATATGTATAATACAAGGTTTAATAAAGAAATAAGCGGACTTTTTGAATTACTCGCAATAGAATGTCTTAGCGACGTGCGGTTGCAGCACTACAATCTTCCGAGTAACTGGCTTTTTAAAATTGTTTACGTCTTGTTTAGTTTCAGAGTTATATATTGCTATTTGAGTGCAACGTATTTTAGTGTTCGTGGCGATTTTTGCCTCGAAATGAATTTTTGCAATTTCTGCCCTCAAGGTCAAACAATTAACTATCAGTACTATGATGGCGTTTTGAAAAGATTGCGCAAAAAAATTTGCAAAAAGATTATAATTATGACGAGACAACTCATGGTTCCTTCACCATAACAATGCGCCTGCCCACTCAGTCTTGTCAATTCGCAAGTTTTGTGCTAAAAAATCAGATGATTGTCCTCCCTCAGCCTTCGTAGACCTTGCTCCCTACGACTTTTTCTTGTTCCCAAAATTAAAAGTTTTTAAAATAAAAATTCAGTTTAAGACGAAAATCATCACGAACACTAAAACACGTTGCACTCAAATAGCAATAACTCTGAAACTAAATGAAATGTAAACAATTTTAAAAAAGCCAGTTACTCGGAAGATTATAACGATTGTAGTGCTGTAAACCGCACGGTAACGCTAGAACGCTCCATTGCCGAGTAATTCAAAAAGTTCGCTTATTTTTTTATCAAATCTCGTATATATTTTTAATTATATATATA
>NW_017305375.1:5560698-5563758 GCF_001594115.1 Trachymyrmex septentrionalis
TATATATAATAAAATAAAAACTATAATTACATTTTTTGAATGACAGTACTGTCGCTTTTGGTTTCCAATTGTTTTATTATATATGTTTCCAATTGCGTTGTGAGTTAAATAAAATGCGTACGCATATACTTAAAGTCATGGGCAAGTAGAATCGCGCTACAAGTAATCAACTATTACTTACTAATTTACTTAATCTTATTAATTACGATCCCATTTTAACCCAGGGGATGATGTTTATCAGGTCCCCTTCCCACCAGATCTCCAAGAAATAGCTTTGTAAAGGTGTTACATTCAGACACCTAGTTACGATCGCCAGTGAAGATTATGTGCGGTCCAGCGATGATAATATCGTTCATTGTCCACAATATGCATGTGATGAAATTTTTAATTGCAAACACGCAAATTTTATTCGTGTTATTCCGAACATAAATAGGCGCGATCAGAGGGCATAAAATACTATTCTTAATATTATTCACGTAGCACAATGCTAACGTATCAAACGCGTTTTCCTATTTTTGATCTTTTTATCAAATTACTTAAACGATTCTTTGTGAAAAAAACTTTAAGTACAAGTAGGACTCGAATTTATTTGTTCCAAACTATCACATATCAAAATCACTTTACTCTTTGCTTTTTATTTTTTTGTTTTTTGTTGTTTATTCTCTTTTTTGCTGCATAATTGTGTAAAATACTCCAACTTCTACGTGAAAATAATAATGCCAACTTATCTTTATATATGTTTAAATTAAATTATAAAATATATATAAAATAATGTTATAAAGATAAATTAATGTTATACGTTTTTAAATCATTTGAGACATATTTGTCTACAATAGTATAATTTTAATATATGATAAACGCTTTTTTGAAGCTAATTTGGGTCGACAGTGCTTTCCATTTAGTGATACAAATCGATACAAACCTTATTCTATCTTTGTTGACATTCAGAGAATAATGAAGATAGAACGACATTTGTGTCGATTGAAAATCATGTAAATGAAAAGCGTCGATTCTACTTCCCTCAATCGCGATTCTCAAGAGATCGATTTACAAGGAGAACTCTGGTGATATTCTCGGTCATCCGTACAAATTTTTTACAGACGCCGAATAAAAATATTATTCCTATAAACAGACGCACGAGGCAAACGCGGCAGTCTCATGCTTATCGTCATCGTACATTTACCGTACATTTAGTCGAAAGTTCCTATAATTATGCATACAAACATACACACATACATACGTATAACACAATACACATACGCACATGTACGCGTGATTCATGAGCTTTGAAAGCACATTAAGCGCACGTAGGAGCATCACATGTATCGGAGGTCCATTCGCGGTGGAGAGTGCTACGAGATCGTATCGGCGTCACATTTGGAATCAAAGCCGATTTACCGACTAACATATCTTCTTTTTTCATTTCGAAAAATTCAGGAATGCCGCCAAATATCAATTAAACAATGGCAGTTGTATATAAAATTTTTTTGAGTAGAGGATATCTTTTTCGGATATTATGTTTTTAGATAAAAGGATTTTTCTTGAATCGCGGAATACTTTCATGGATGATGAGGTCTCAGAAGCAGAAGTTCTCCAAAAGCTCTTCTAGGCCATCGACATCCAATTACGCCTACAATCTCCACTAATTCTGTATGGTTCCTAACTAACAGCTCCATTAATTTTGACTTCAGTTATAACACAGCTATGAAATAGGTGAATGAAGAAGATTGTCTTCGAAGGATCGCTTCGCTCCTGGATGAAAACGCGAGTCCCAAGTTGCGATGTCACATCCATCGAATACACATTCGAACACCAATTCCCGACTGATTCGCTCCTCTTCGAGGAATATTCGCTTCTTGATTGTCTATTCGTTGCGAAATATTTGCGAATCACTATACACCTAATACAGTCTGAACGAGAGGGTAAAAATTATGAGCTGATTTTATCCGCGCTTAAACTTCAGCACCAGCAAGCTTATCGTGAGAAACACGATAATCCAGATGATGGTGGAGATGTAGCCGTTGTAGACATTCGACTCTGTGATGCTCCAGCCGCGGGTTAGCATGGAACGCAAGGCAGTTGTCGCCATCGTTAGTGGTAGACCTTGCGAGATGTATCGAAGGAACGTCGGCATACCTTCCACCGGCCATATTACACCTGCAAAATTGAAAAATCAAGTAATCTTTAAAATAAAGTTTGCCGATTAGTCGACTAACCTATATGTTCTTTTCTTCATTTTGTGTTCAATTATTTTCAATTTGATTTAACTTTTATTTTGCGTGCTCGCTTCCAACAGCAAATTACTATTTTTAACGTTTTTCTAATTTCCTCAGGTTTTCTATGAACTATTTTCGATATTAAATTTACACTTTAGACAAAGAGAAACAGAGACTCAGATCTAATAAACAGTTCGTGTATAGCAATTTGATTAGAGCATGGCGCGTGTGAGTGGTATTGGCTGACTTTCACTTCTGGTAGATACAGTAAAGATTTAAATGCGTGACATTTGGATCAAAATAATTGTCTAGTGTAACAGTAACAGATTCGATTCATCGAGTACGAAATGATTATCATATTTGTCTTAGAGCAATGTGATATCAAGTGTATTATCAATTCAATCATATCTGATCGATAAAAGCAACGTTTCAATTCTTGCAAATTTCATGTAAACGTAATTTTAGACACTATGATTGTGTTTCAAATTTACTGCCAGCACTGAAAATGCTACAGTTTATGTTACATGCACTATAGATTTTCAGTACTGGCAGTCAATTTTGGAACACAGCCTATATTGTGAATAAAAATGAGAATTTTAAAAAATTCCGTATAAGCCTATTACTTCCACAAACTTTGTGACGTCATACGTACCACTGAGAAGAAGCGTAGGATAGAAGCTGCCTAGAGCTAGTTGAATGGCGTTCCTTTCGAGTTCGCAAATTGCCGAAATAACGAACCCTACGAGAAATAAGGAAATCCAGATTATAATCCTTGTTTTTTAATCGTCGGAATTCGCTCATTCAAAGAGTAAAAAGATAACTTATCTTTTATTTGCACTTTTGT
>NW_017305375.1:5563858-5597364 GCF_001594115.1 Trachymyrmex septentrionalis
ATCGGAATTCGCTCTCTCTCTCTCATTCAAAGAGTAAAAAGATAACTTATCTTTTATTTGCACTTTTGTGAGAAAAGCTACATCTTTTTCTCAGAAATTGCAAAAAATCATTATCAATTTGTTATGTTATCTTTACATATACATTATGAGAAGCTAATATCTCATCTTACCGAAGCACATGCCGCAGAGTCCTTGAAGGATTGTCAGTATAATAACCCAGCCGATGTCGCCTTTGCATTCGACACCGAACACCAGGATCATAAAGATCAACACTAGGGCTGTCTGACCACACATCACTACGAATTGCGTGACCACGTGAGAGAAAAGGATTTCGCCGGGCGATACACCAGCTACCCAACTTCGATCCAATAGACCCTCCATCCTCTCGATGATCAGCGCCGATGATGTTAGCGCAACCGCCAGGAAGAAAACAATACTATTAATCAAAGTCAATTTTAGAAAAGCTCATGGGTCAAATTTTTGAAGTGTTTATGCAAACAAAGGAAGAGAATTAAGTTGTTTTATTAAGTGACTTTGATTTTTATTATATTATATATAGAGATACAAAGATCCTTGACTTTTCAAAAAGTGAAGAAAATAAACAAATCGAGAATCGGGTTAAATAAATATTAATTAACTTAAATATGAATAAACTTGGAAATATACAAATAAATTAAATATTATTGAACTTACGTCAATATTACGCCTGGTGCCACAAAGTCCGTGAAGCTGGGCTCATTGGTGCCGTAAATGGGTTCCTTAAATTGAATTGGCACATCAGCCAGTTTTGTATTCTGTTCGCAAGCCGATAAAAGATCCTTGGCAAAATCTCTATACGAATATTGAAGATTTCTCGCCAGCATCAGGCCCACTTGTTGATCTGAAATTGCAAGATTTCACAGTGTATATTTAAAGCAAACTGTATTCAAAATGTGGCCATATTAACACATCTATATAATGTTAATTACATCAATAAGTCAATATGTCGATGAATATGAATAGTAAATGTTTTAATAAAGCTACACGTAAGGAAAAGAAAAATTCGATTGCCAAGCTTAGTCATTGCATGAAAAAAGTATAGATACAAAATGAATAACAAAAGTAAGATTCAACAAATAATTTATCAACACAAAAATATATTTTGTTGGAAACAATAAATAAAAAAAATCAAGTGATAAGAGATAAATAAAAATTTAGTACGTGAAATGTATAATATATATGAGCAAATCAATATAAATATGGTAATGCCTTTTATCGACCTGACGCAAGTTCTTGATGTGTAATAATTTATTATTTCTTAATTCCATGGTATACGTTTTAACCTCTGGATTTTGGATCCTCTTCAGTATAATAAATTACAATTAATAGAAGAAATTCATAAATACATATATCTACGAATGATTCTTATAAGACGCGTATTATGACCGGTTGTAACGATTTTATTTGAACTTGTATAACAATGTTGGCTACGCCGTCTTAATCTCCATTTAATGCATCATCAAATTGTCAGGTTTACTAAGTGATAAAATTACGTTATTGTATAAATTAAATATATGAGCAACAATTAAGCTTAACATTTTTAAGAATTATTAATACTATCAATTGAACAAATATTTACTAGACATGTCTAGCCAAACTCTGATTTCGCTTTGATCGAGAGTCTCGTCATCGGAATCTCTTCCTAAGGCCATCCTCGCCACGAGGGCATCCGTGAAGTTTTCCGTAAAGTATAAGGTGCCCCAAGCATCACCTTTGCGTACAGCTTCCATCGCCGATTCTGGATCCGGATAATATATCTGTAGTAGGAAATAGAACAGAATAAGAAGCGACAAAAGTCGCGTTTAATGGACAGTTGTAAATCAATTTTTATTTTGTTTAGAATTGTATTCATTATCTCGTTCACACTCATAATGATGTGTCACGTTACATTACGTTGCATTAATATTATGTATCTTTATTATATATTTTTATGTAAAAAGACCTTTATCATCGTCTCGTTATCCAAGAAGTTGAGATACCGACAACTGAGAAATGTGAAACTACAGTTCGTTGAAACGGGGCACGTCATATTCTCGTAAAACATCTCATGATTCACTATGGCCAGTTTCAGTCCCGTAGGATCTCTCCCAATCGCCAGACAGAAGAGAATTACTTGCATTACCGGCAGTGCAAAAATAAACAGCATCACGCTATACAAAAATAAATTGTTTCGTAAGACATTAACATATCTTTTCAAACAGTATATTCAAGCAACTATTTGTTTATTGTCTCAAAATTTTGTTAATTTATTTATATGTACACTGAGAAAAAATGTATTAAATTTTAATATATAATTATTTGAATAATATGAATATAACATTTATTTATGGAAAATAAATGTTTGATAAATAAAATATAATAATAGGAAAAAATCAAATTAATAGTTCTTATATCAAATAAATATATGTTTACATTTAGTAAATATTCAACTGGCACTATATATTCAAACAAATATTTATTAAACTTTAGTACATTTTTCTCTCAGTATAAATATATGAAAATGATATATCTTTTAAAAGGAATTATAACGAAAAGAAAGAAACAATAAAGTCAGTATATATGAAAACTTCAGTATTAATTGTTACGTTAAATGACTGTCATGTTAAAAACGTACCCGATATTTCTCCACATACGCAAGAAGTTTTTCTGCAGAAGCGCTTTGATTTTTCCCCAACTGGTGATCTTATAACAGTCTGTAAAATCGCCGCAATCGTCGCATTCCAAGACAGAACTGGCTTTCGCACCTGGCAGTGATTTGCCACTTATCTGTTTTACGAAACCGTTGTTAAAATTAAAATGACTATAGGTCATGTTGTGATTAACCAAAATTTAATAATAATTTAGAATTTTGTTTAAGGTTTCTTATATATGTAGTTTCTTAGTCGAGAAGTTTCAGCTGTAATTCATGTTTTTCTCAGGAATAATTAACGTAGCTAATAAAAATAATCAATTTACGTTTTTAATCTATTTTCTTATTTTTATAGTGGAAATGTAAAGATTAATAAGTGTAGTGCTAACTTTAATAAATTGCAACAACATTAGCATGCCCGGGGCAAAAATAAAAGAAGAAGCATATATGTACATTGCCAACTTAAGTGGATTTAATCCGCTGTGCACCTGAAATAATTTCTTACATCATAATGATTTGCTATTCCGTTAGTTGAGTCGTGGATCAGGACCTCTTTGCTTTGATGAAAGTTAAGACCGACAACACCGGACTCCTCCGTCACGTACACCGGTTCATCTTTTTTCCCCCAGTTTAAAGAAGCCTGTATGTAAAGAAAAAGAAGCGTGTGGCTGGTGGCAATACAATCACGTGTGACGCGACATTTAATTAATGCAAATAAGATAATATAAGGTTCACTACGAAACAAACAAATAATTTTTTGCATAGATACACGTATTGATCACTCATTTATGTAGTTATTAGTTAATTAGACAAAAAAAATTAATGAAATATAAAATTCGGTAAGATAACAATATAACCTAACAAACTTTAATTGTTATTAGACGTATAATATAATATAATAAGAATTAAAATAATGGAAATAGAAATTCAGATATATAAAAAATTCAAATATTAAGAAATAAAAAAGAAATTAAAAATTTTAAGAAAAACTAAAAATTAAAAAGCTATTACTTAAATGTGATAAACATATGACGATAACATTGATAATTACAAAATATTTTAATAAATAATAATATTATTATATAAAAGCTAAGTACTATTCTACAATAAAGACAACAATCCAATTACTTTCATTCAATTTGATTGTCTCTTACAATGTGCAACGTGCCGAACATGTTAATTTTAAATTTTCGCAAAAATTGCGAAACAATACACGAATAAGAACCAAAATGGGAAAAGTGGTTTATTTGCTCACCAAGCTGATGTTGTTCGAGATATTCAGCTCTGTCGTAGGTTGAGCATACTGTCCCTGCTTTCTGGACAGCTTCAGAAAAACCTCTTCGAGGGAGGCGCAGTTATACATTTGCAAGAGAGTCCTAGGTGCCTCCTCAGCCAATAATCGACCGCTCCTCATCAAACCGATCTGTTAATAAAACAGATTATTTGCCTATTACTGTACTTTCGATTAATAGTAAATCGACTGTCTTGGAGATGTAAATTTATAATTTATATCTCAAGACAAATTCATAACATATATAGAAGCTTCCATAAAAAACACTTACCTATTTATTTTTTCGATTTTATTATGTGAGCAATTTTATTGGTCAGACTAATTTATTACATTTTTTAGAATTTTCGATTTAATTGTAAGTTTTAAATCGGAAGAAAACGACGAATAAATCTTCATCGAAAGAGGAATTTTTTCAGAGCGACGAAAGCGTGAAACATTCTGATATTATTTATTGTGAGATACGCGAATTGCCGACAAAAAATCGAGATCAGTATGTCTACACTATAATTTGTGCCTGGCGTAATATGCAGGCGGAATAACTAGCCAATGGCATGATAATGACATGCAATTGGCCAACAGACGTCAATCGTTGGTAAGATATCTTATTAATGCGACGATTTACGTCGAGATCGTTACACTGATTTATTTATTAATTGTTCTTCCGATATATAAATTTAGACATCATTCATTAATCTCATTTCATTAATCTTGTCTAATTTTAATTATGATTTATTTTTGATTGCCATTTTAATTTTTAATGTATAAAGAGTAGAGAATCCCAGTCATATCTCCAGATTAAATTTAGGGTTAATCGATGTTGATAAAATGATGTATAATTATAAATAAAAAACGATGATATTACCGTATGTGCTTGTCGGGCTTCTTCGATATAGTGAGTCGTTATGATAACCGTCTTGTTGCCATCTTTGGTAATTTGAACCAAATGGTTCCATATGCTAAAAAATAAAAAAAACGAGAAATATTTTAATTATGTACATTACATATTTTTAAAAAATATATATAAAGAAGAAAATTAAAATGTGTATATAAATGTCTGATTAAAAGAGAAATTAAATAAAACTACTTGTAATAAAGTATATAATAAAATGTACAACAACATATGCAAGTATCTTTTCGTAGTAAGTCACTAAAAGAAACAAATTTTTGCGAATCACGACAGATTCCGATTAGTCGTACCTGATTATTTTAATTGAAGGAGGGGGGGGGGAGGGAGGAGGATTCTCATGCAATCGTCATTTGTAACGTGATCCGTGTGTATGTGTACGTGTGCATTATTTATGCAGTCGCGCTCGCTATGAGTTTTGTGTGACATCTTAACTTTTCTGACACCTTGAACCTTGTAACATCAGACTAAAAAAGATAGAACTTTTTCATATTCAGTAGGCAAAGGATGCATTATCGTGCGATAAAGAACGTGACGTGGTCTTGAAGAATCGTGTTCAAAAGTGAGAATTTACTTTTCGCCAACGGGCTAATTTTTCGAGCTAACCGTTGCGATACATGCACAATGTTGAGATCAGTCGTCAATTTATAAAACTAGACCGTAACAAAGTAAAAGTCGAAAGTCGCTGTGCTCGATGTAGACACGTTTAAATTATTATATTATATATATTTTAGAAAATATGTATGAGACATGTCACGGCAAAATGTTGTAAGTGCAAAATTTGCAAAAATACACTTTATTTATTTATTTATTTTACGAGTGTTGTGTTCTATCACATATTAATATTTGGCATGAAAAGTGCTGCTAAGCAAAGAAAAATGTAGTATAATTAGTGTAATTCAAAACATTGTAAGTCCATAATGCAATTAACATTTTTCCTTGAATTTCTGGGGAAAAATATTTTATCTATAATTATATAAAATTATATATATAATTTTTATATAATTTTTATATAATTTTATATAATTATATATAAAACATTTTTTTCCGGATTTATAACATTTTGATTTGCATTTTTACTTAAACTCATAATATTTTGAAATTTGAACAACTTTAACAGGATTTTTAAAAATTATAACTCTTATTTTTTTCTAAAACTTCTCTTTATACTTTATTTTTATACACTTCATTTTATTCGTGTCTGATTATTTAAATATTGAATTAAAAATATTTTTGCAAAGATATATTATATAATAGATTTGTATATATCTTAAGTTGTTAATTTTTTGTAGAATTTTTAATAATTTTAGAGAAAATAAGTTTTTTTCTCTCTAAAAATTAAAAAAAATGGTACTTAACGTTTTGCTTCTTATATATTTTAGAAAACTTTATTGACTTTTTCATGCAAAAGAATAATTGATTTAAACACATATTAAAATTAACATAGTTGATAATAAGAGAAAAGAATTTCATACAAAATATAAATTTTTTAGTAATTAATCTACTTTGTAAAGTTTAATATGCCAAATATTATTACATATATCAGTATATTAACGTTATAGTCTGAAGATAATTAAAAACCGAGTATATGAAAATTAATGAATCATAAAAAATTCGATACGTTACGCAGTTAATGTAATCTAACATGTGTCAGAAATTTAATCATTAGTCCAACAAAGTGAGATAGTTGATGATTGATTAAAGTAAGTTGCAACATATTTTTAAAGCGGAACATCCTAAAATACAGTAGATTAAATTGAAAGTGAGCTATGACTTTCCTTGTAATATTCTCTTAGAAAGTGATTGAATCCATAAACACATTTCACGAGACAATTGTGCGCGACTAAGGAGTGAGAAAAATGAGCTGAGATGGTCGTAACAAAGTTGTAACTTTCTCAGATAATGAACAAAGCAGATAATGATTAAAGCTTTTGCTTTTAAAAAATATTATTTTTTATTTCTTCCGTATGTGAAATTTATTTATCTCAGCAAGTCTATGGAAAGAGTGATTATCATAAAATAAATTAAAAATGTACTATAAAATATCAATGAAATCGTCTCTTATGAATATCTAACTAAGCATATAATGATTCCTAACTACAAGTTCTTTTTATTTTATTTGTGTCACGTATGAATGTGGTCACGAAATCACTTGGGAAATTCTCTATGTACCGGGGAATTTCATATTAGCGGAAGCAAAACGCAGAAGATGACAACAACGTGGCAATTACAGTAATTGATTTCCCGTTGTAAAAGTAGGATGTTATTGTGAAAAGTATCTCGGTTAATTTTCCGCTTTATTTGTTTTGCAAATAAAAGCAATCATTTTTCTCCTGAGTGAACAAACTTTGTTCCTTCGCACAGTCTAAGACAAAATGTCATGTAAAAAATAAATTTTGCAATCGTCCTTCTATTAATAATTTTCAATACTTGTAGATTAATCTCAAATGAATCTGTTTTGATACTTTTACTTTAACGAATCGTGTTCTTCTCGAAAATATTATTCGTGTTAATATAAATCTTATTCGTTTCTAAAACTTCTCTTTACACTTTACTTTTACACTTTACTTTACACTTTTATTCGATACGCGCCTGATTATTTAAATATTTGTAAGCTATCAACTTTGTATAGCTGTGGATTAACATATTATTACTTGGTTGCTCCTAAATATACCTATATTTTAAATAAAATATTTTATAATATTAATAAAACATTTATCGTAATTTTACATTAAGAAACAGTATTTAAATATTAAAAATAAGAGTCATGGATATTAATAATGGGATTTAAATTAATATTATTTTATCAATATTATTTTAAAAGTCAAAGTTGCCTAAGCAAAGTCAAAATGCTTTGAGTTTCTATAAATTTAAGCATTAGAGATTTAAGAAAATCTTAAATTTGCCAATACAAATTGGACCGTTTAGAATGTATTTTTATTGATAAACGCATTATTTTATTTCTAACATTCTGTAATATATGTAATGTGTGTGTGTGTGTGTGTGTGTGTGTGTGGGAATTATATACTAAATACGTACTAAATCTTTATAAGCGCGTTTTGAATACTTTAAGTTCACGTTATTAATTTCGTATTATGTAGCTATAAACTTTTGTTATTCAACATGAATCTTAAGTGATTTGATGATAAATAGAAAGAGGCTACAGGAGAAACTACGAGAGGCACGTTTTTCTATAAGTTTAATTTTACTTTTCGTCATTCGTCGCCCAGGTCCGCGCGGGCGATTACTTTCACTTAAGTCAAGCTTAAAGCGTGACTTACAGATTCAGTGCAATGGTGACAAATTCTGCAGGTATGCACGACTTAATCTCAATATTATATTTAGATTTTCAGAGAAAGTGCGAACCGGAATTCTCGTCATTCTCGAATTCACTCTTTCTTTCCTTGTCTTGTTTTTGCCTTGGTCGAGAATAATTATAAAATAACACAAAGTCATTGAGAAATTTCTAAAAAATCTTCACATTTAATAGACATTTTTGCAATGCGGTTTGTAAGTATTAATGTGTTCATATGCATTAATATTTTAACATATATCGCAGTGTTGCTGTAAACTTGCTTTTTTGTCACAGATAACTCTTGATGACAACAAAATGCTTTCATATTGCAATCATAAATCAATTCGTTGGAGAAGTAAACTAATAATATCAACAAGGTGTCATCAGTTTGCTGTAATCTAATATCGAATTCACACGAGTACAACCTAAAACGCACAATGACGAAGCACTTTGTCTTGAGTTTCTAGAAATTGATTGCTTTAACAGTTAATAGCAACATGACGACAACTTCACAAACTATCTGGCTTATCTTAGAAATACAGATTTTCTAGCATTTTTAAATAATTAAGCATTGATGATAATAATAATATTAATTTATTGAACAATATTTAGAAAATAATTTTAATTTATATTAGATACTTTGTCTTTTGTGCGACATATTAAAATATTTATAATTTGTCCGAGCATTTCATGTGTATTATTTTACTAATTATTAGCGATATTAAATTTATTACATACGCATGTTATTTTGCCGTTCATATGTACATATTAATGATTGGAAAAGTAAAAGATTAATTCAACACGTCACGTTTGGCACGACAACTAATTATTACACTAATTTCAAGGATACTTATTAATTATATCTCGTGCAAATAAAAATTAGTTATTAACATTACGAACTGCGTATAATAGTAGCTGTATGAGATATGATGCGCTTTCGCGACTAAAGTTTATTTAAAATGTAAAAAGAGATCTCATACCTTTGTCTTAACAGTGGATCCACACCTACGGTTGGCTCGTCCAGAATCAATAATTCTGGATCGTGCATGAGAGCTACTGCAAAAGATACTCGCCTCTGTTGACCGCCACTAGCATGAAAAAAATATCCGATATTAACTTATCGATAATATATAACGAGAATTTTATTATCCTTTTAACTTTTATTATACTTTTAAATTGAATTAAAATTTGCGTCTCGTTGAATATATTTTTCTTGTTATTAAATAATTTTATTATTATTTTTGCATGTTAACATAATCTGGGGACCGAAGAACGTTCCGCTTGCTTCATAGCCGACGTGAAAAATACATACCTTAGATTCTTCACCAAACGATTCTGCGAAGGCAAATCAAGAAACTGTAGCAAGAAGCGCAGCCTCTCGACGATCTCGGCCGTGCACATTCCGAATATCCAGCCGAAGTACATCATAGTCTCGCGGATGGTAAACTCGCCGTAGAGAGCGATTTCCTGTGGCATATATCCAACCCTTTTTCCAGGTACCCCGGAACCCTTCGTTCCGGGTTTGCCGCCTAGCACCCAGATCTCCCCTGAATTTAATCTCCTCCGGCCAACAATGCAAGATAGCAGGGTTGTCTTGCCGCATCCGCTAGCACCCAGCAGACCGTATCTAATACAAATAATTCACAATTTATTTCACGATCATTAATATCCATGAAATCGGATCCAGAACAAATAATTCGTTTTAAGGACGATCAATGCTACGGTAATGAATCTATATGGAAAGAACGATTTTGTTGAAGTATCTTAATACAAATTTAACTAAATACTGATTTGAAAATAATTTTGTTGAATCATCAAAAAATTATATACGAATGTCAGTGAGCAATGCTGTACAAATTCTTTAAAATTTTTAGAGTAAATCAGACTTTCAAAAATAAAATCTTATTCTTATATAGGGTATCTGATAATTAACAATAAAACTTTCACATAACGGCAGAATGGACTAAACTGGATTGTAAGTCGAAAAGTCCTCTACCATTTTGCAATTTTCGTAATAGTTAACAAAATATTATATACTTAATTACTAAAAATTGTTGAATGTTGATCTTCAATAGTTTTTTTACTTAAATACTATCAACTTTACAGACAAACTTTACAACAAGAGATAAAAATTGTTTATTTTCTTTTCATACAGCTCTAAGAATTTTTACAGAATTTTTTAGTACTGCATTTTCTAATTGAACTATAATGTGTGTATTTACCAACATGAGAAAATACGATATTAAAAAATTCTCAGAACTTTATGAGAAGAAAATAAACAATTTTTGTCTCAAGTTATTTTTCTATAAAGTTGATAGTATTTGAGTAAAAATGTATTAAAAACTACACGGAGAAAATTTTTTCTTAGAATTAACTCTGAAAATATAACAGTCGTGGGACAACATTGTATTTCGAAGAATTTTTTAAAATGTAAATCTCTCCCATTTATTAATAAAACTACAATAAAGTATAAAATAAATTTGATCAATTTTACTAAAGTACATGGTAAAAATCTTTAAAATATTGTATTGTACTATAACTACCATATTTTCAGAATAAATTTTAAAAGAAAATTCTCTCCGTGCAATATTTAGCGATTTTTAATAATTAATATCTTGTTAACTATTGGAAAATTGCAAAATAGTATAGGGCTTTTTAACTCACAAGGGGAACATCAGGTGATGGGATTGGGAATTTTGATGCGCTTTTTACAGGCTGTTCTTGAACAAAAAAAAACGATACGTGTCCGGCCGTTTCAACCTTTGACTCATAGTTTCGATTTTTTAAATAATTATTGTAATAATTTGAAAAATGTACTGTATAAATGAAAATATTAGTATTTTTATAAATTTCATCTAATGTTATTACTTTTTGATTGTAATGAAATTTTATAAAATTACATATTAATATTATAGGTAATTAAACACACATTTATAGAATATTATTATCATCATTATCGTCATCGTTGTTGTTATTTATATGAACGCATAAATAAGATTGTAATAAAAGCTGTTTTTACTTAGTTTCTTATAAAATCAGAAATTGGAAATTATGATTAGGAACAAGTAAGTCATATATTTGTAATCTTTTTTTGATTAATATTAATCGATTTATTAATAATAATAGAAAACTAATCGTGTTTTCTTGTTATTAAATGTTTTGTAGACGTACATTGTATGGGATGATATAAATTATAAAAACAAGAAAAACATAAATATTTATTGCATTGCGAACATTACGAATGAATTTTTGTTGCAGACACAATAACTTTTTTTTAATATCTGGCGGAAAGCAGATTTAATTGACATTATGGAAATAGCTTCTTTCAGGAATCAATTTCGATGAGAACCAAATTTTTCATTCTAACATGAAATTCATTCTAAAATTCACAAACATATGACTTATTTGTTCCTAATCATAATTTCCAATTTCTGATTTCATCAGAAACTGTAACAGTTTTCATGATAATCTTATTTATGCGTTCATGTAAATAACGACAACGATGACGATAATGATGATAATAAATATTCCATAAATGCGTGTTTAATTATCTATAATACTAATATGTAACTTTTATGAAATTTCACTACAATCAAAAAGTAACTAAAACTAATAACATTAAATAAAATTGATAAAAATATTGATATTTTTATTTATACAGTACGTTTTTCAAATTATTACACTAATTATTTAAAAAATTGATTTCTTCGAAACTATAATATAAGTCAAAAGATTGAAACGGCCTGACACGTATCGTTTTTTTTCGCTTAAGAAGTCTGTAAAAAGCGCATAAAAATTCCCGACCCCATCACCTAGTGTTCCCCTTATCAGTTTAGTTCATTCTGTCGCTATGCGAGAGTTTTATCGTTAATTATCAGACACCCTGTAGATGGAAAATTAAGCTTTTTTCAAGACTGGCTCAATTTTTACTCTTTAGAGTGAAATTTTACTTCAAAGAATTTAGAGAAAATTATTATATTTTAACATTAGAATATTTTAACATTAAAATATTTTAATATTAGAACAATTAGTTTAGCATTCCACGTAATTATTTTTATGGTCTAACAAAATTATTTTTAAATCTATATTTACAGTTAAATTTTTAAATAGCAAAACCGATTTTTCTATGCAAATTTTACTTTAAAGAATGCAAGAAAATAATAACAAATTAGTAGAAAATCTTAATATCTTGAAATTTTACTAAATAAGAAATGTGCTTGAGTTCAGGACACCCTATATAAGAAGCCAATCTTTACAAAAGAACTTGTAGACTGATAAAAAAAGTTTATGTGCATACATCAAAGAAGCTTTAGCCTTCAAGACCATCTCTGGATGAATAGACAAATCAATCACTTCATTTACATTTGCAATTTTCATCAGAATGCTAAGAACGAAAGCGTAGTTAACCAACTTAAATAGTCGTGGTCCTTGAAATCCAGGTAAATACAAATTCTCAGGGATTATTCGTAACTATAATACTAAAAGTTTTAGCGGAAATCGAGCGACGCAGTTGTTTACATAATTGATAAGCGCTTGCGCAGAAGTTTTGCGTCAAACGGGACAAAACGATTATCGCGGCCATCATGAAGTGCATGCAGTTTGTCAAAAAAATTTATTGTAGTATAATAAAGGAATAATTAAATAATTAGATAAATAATGAATAATTAAATTTGAATTACAATGATGGGATCAGCTAAAGACTGAATGCGAACGTGACGTAATTCGCGGCGAGGCGAGGTTGAAAATATGGGACTTCGTACTAAAGTAAATAATAAAGAAATTTTTATTGATTAGTCATTATATCTTTTCTTTAATGCATAGGACATTTTATGTCAGCATTGTCTGTTCCTGACATTCTTTTTCAAATATGGAGTCTTGCTCAATAAAAGGTGCGTTCCAAAGGTTCTACTTGAAGCTCGCAATTAAGCATTATTTGTCCTTGTTTAACAATCGATGAACAAAAAGAAGAAAATGATTAATCTTAAAGCGTTGCGAAAGTCAAGTAGAACGCTCACAAAGGCTGATTAATTGTTTAAGTAAGAAAATGGCAGATACTTGTATCATTATTTATGAACGTTGATCATAATAATCTACTTATTATTGTTTAGAAATTTCACAGAAAAACAGAGTGATTAGATTTACATTATACAGTAATTAATCAGAATGAATAATATGATTTTACTACAAGAAAAAATCGGTACGTTTCCGACGCGATCAAAATAACATAAGTTTTTTCGATTTTTTAACGTATTAAGTGAACGTGTAATTAAGTTGCGTAAATAATCGATTTATCTTACAAATTCGACTGAAGTCTTACATAAACATTGATTCTGATATAGTGATATTTTCATAATTATAATTTGTATAAAAAATACCTTTATGCCTAACAATAAAAAAGTTATTATACATATCTAAACGAAATCGTGGAACGTAAGAAATGTAAAAGAAACAGAGGAGTTGTCCTTGCAATATTTACCATATTTTTTACAAATCTTATTTTTAGATCATAAATGAAGAACGTTCTCATAAGGTGTTTAAGTATTAATTATCTACAAACAACTGCGAAAAGATTAAAAACAAGATGTCCTTGATTAGCGTCTAAACTTTTTTAAGCACTCATAATTCGATTTCATCAAAAGAAAAATGCATTTAAATTGTAAGTCAATGTATATAATAAAACTAAATGAGATACTTGATGAATTATTTAAAAATATTCTCATCAAATTCTGTACGGACATATTTGTGTTAGAAAAATAATATAGAAGGAAGATTTTTTTTACAGGCACAAAATATTTAAAATATAACTGCCAACATATTTTCTATCAACATATTTTATATTATTGCAAATAACGTTAAATTGTTAAACATAAACATTGGCTACATTCTGACAGCACTCTATTAGCGCTATTACGTCATTTTGTCCTTGTTTTACATCTAATGATAAGAATAAAATAAAACATAATAATGCAGATATCGTGCGCTCCTTGAATACAGTCATTGCATTTCGTCCCAATTTTTAGTACGGCGCAAAAGTTGTACTATTATATTTTTAGCTTCGTACGCTTTGTGTTTTCGCAATACATACATAATTCTGGTTTTTTTGCACAATTTAGGCTAAAAAAAATAGTCGTACAGCTCAAGATGCATAATTTACACTAAATTGTTGTTCCAACTTTGTGGTGATTAACACAAAGGGTACATAATCGTATATCTCGATCGCATAGTTATTACGAAACGCATACCAAAATGATTATAACGGGTATTATTTATTTTAAGTGTTTCAATTTCCTGATAGCTACGTAGTGCACATTGTTGTTTCGCATTATGAAATAACTAAAATCATGATATATCCTTATCGCAAATCGGGGTCTCGCGATTTAAGCCATGCATTTACCGCGGATGAAGGATCGCGTTAATTTAATTGCGCACAGTGGAGGATTAGTCGTTTACAATAAATGGTTCGTTAAGATAGAAAACGAGTTTCTCACGTCGCGCTTTCTCAATGTAACACATTAGGCAGAGAGGCATAAGCACGCATAATTTTTCGCGATTTTGATCTTTATTATTACGTGAGGAGAGTTTAAAGATCAGGAAGTTAGGCAATATCTTGAGAGGCAACAAATTCATAGTAATATTAAATATACACGTAATAGAAAAATTAAAAAGCTATATATTATTATGATTATTATTATCTCATTGATGTTATCTTGTTTCAAAAAATTTTACGTCGAGCATTAAATATCTGGAAAAATTATCAAATTGTGGATATTAAATGTCGAATTTTTGCTAATTGAAAATGTTCATTTTAGCCATATTAGTTTTATTGTTAGCATATCATCTTGTATACACTTTTATGATGTTTCTCTCTCTCTCTCTTTCTCTCTCTCTTCTTTCTCTCTTTCTTTCTCTCTTGAACAATATAATAATAAAACTAAATAACTTAAGAAAAAATTATAGTAATTAGAAAGATCAAAAAACACTAGCAACGTTTATTGGATCTTTAAAAATAAACTAGTATATTACAACATACATTAAGAATTAAACTAGTTTTTTATTTATAAGTTATTCGGAAACGTTTCGATTATACTAATTGTAAGTCTTCTTCAGTTCATAAACGAAAAATAATAAAAAAATTGGAAAGAAAGATACAATACATCAAAAATATGAAGTCATATCACCATGGATTGATCTTTCTTTTTAATTTTTAATTATTTTTTGTATATGGATTAAAGAAGACTTGTTAGTACAGTCGAAACGTTTCCAATTAATTTTATACATAAAAAACTAATTTAATTCTTAATGCATATTATAGTAAACTAATTTATTTTTTTAAATCCAATAAACGTTGCTGTTTTTTGACCTTCCTAATTATTAATTTTTGCTTAGCAATCTCGAGCTAGATATTTAAATGACTTAAATTTCAAAATCCTATCATAACCTTAATCCTTGAATTTATTACCAACAGATATACCATATTTTTAAATATTTTAAAATAAAATTGTTAAATAAAAACGATGTCGAAAGAACTACATATAAAAATCAGTCTATCGACTCTAAAAAAATATAGACTTTTTTAAGAAATGGCATTTATTGCAAAATGGTTAGGAGAAATGTATTAATGCTAATAGAACTTATTTTGATTAAATAAACTATCTTTTTAAAAAAATGCTTATAATGTTTCAATTATTTATTTAAAAATCTGTAAACATTTTTTTTACTATATATGTATCAACCTAATATATCTCGCGGGATCTTTATTAAACAATCATCCGATCGTTATTAAATAATACACAGTACTCACATCGAGCCCTTAGCCACCGTCATGCTAAGATTCTGTATGACATGGTTCGGATTCTTGCTGCTGCCGTAAATCTTAAAAGCGTGCCTGACGCTGACCGCCTGCTGACGATTCCAGGTGGGGTTGTTCAACCCCGGCGTCGCCAATACGGGGTTGCTCGATGTCACCGTCGCCAGATCCATGTTACTGTCCCCGTTGTTGCTCTGCATCGTCGTCGCGTTTGCGGCACCCGCACCTCCGTCGCTGTAAACGAAAGCGCACGTGATGGTAACGAGAAAGTAACAGTGGAATTACGGCGGAATAACGCCGATATCTTATATTGCGGTCTTGTACGATAGTGATTCGGCAGAGATCTCTCCTTGTGTTCGCGCAGATACTTGCAGCGTGTCGATTAAAATTGCGATGCAGTATCTCGCAACAGGTTATTGCAATGTGCTCTAGTAAGAGTGAACTATTGCATTGGCTTTTCCGTGAATAGAACATGTGTAACAAAGATATGATTGAAAAACGGACCATGTAAATTTTTCTTATTTTGAATATTTTCTTATTTCATTGAAAAGGAAGTATTTTTCCGATTAACTGATTTCTTTTGAATGTTGATCTGTCAAAATTTTGTTAAAAATCAGAAGAAACGATTTTCAAAAGTTTTCTTAGAGTGTCACAAATTTGATACATGTTGATACACTAAACTATTCAAAGGATCCAAAAGCGAATGTTGCCACATGAAAATGCCGTGTGTGTTAAGCGAAGAAATGGCAAGAAACGATTCTGCAAATCTCGGCGCGAATCGCGCGGCGTGTGTATAGAAAGAGTTGAGCGATGCGATTGCATAACTGGACACGCGGCTTTCTTTTCGCTTACGCGTGTGACGATTCATTGGGCAATACATGGACACAATCGTGTGTGTGTGTGTGTGTGTATGGGTGTGTATTTAACATACAAATGTGTGATCAAAGATGCAAAGTACGTAACGTATGTGCGATATAGCGGCATGTGCGCGCGTAATGCCGCGCAAGTGTGAATTTTCGCGCTCCCGTTTCGCGTACGCTGCTGCTTCGATGAACTCTTCGTCTTGCGATTTCCCCTTTTTGAAGGCGATAGCCCGAATTCGTATTTTACTCATAAGTTTGAAATTATTATACGCCTTCGATAAAAGATACCTCGTTTTAATTATATACGTCGTCCGGGAAAGCGTTTCCCCTTCTATTGAGATGTCGACAGACTTCACTCTTTTTGCTCAACGCATTTAATTGAAAGTGCCGTTGTTTATTACATTTTGCCATTACTATCTGTTGCACAAGTTCGTTGAATTAACTCAAAGCAGTTGAATTAACTCAAAGAAATCGATCGTCGAACAATGATCTGAATAACATCGTTATCTCCAGAGTAATCAAAGAAAGTTTCAAACACGCTACTAATAAAAAAAATATTAATTGTAATAGAGAAAACGTATAATTATTATTAACATGCCAACAACGTATTAAATCAGTTATATGTTAAAATAAAACACTAAATCAATCGCAATTATTGTTTATTTATAGGGGAAAGTGGGAGAACTGCGAACATCTAAAGGAAAAGTTGAACAAAGTCGATTATTTATTAATTATATAAGGCTTTATTTAAAAAATATCAAAAGTTATTTATGTAGTTTTAAACTATGATAAAATATAAACTGTTTTAAATAAAAAAACAAAATTGTTTTCTTTTGCTGTTATCATAAAGAACAATGCCAAATTTATTTCTCTCTCTCTCTCTCTCTCTCTCTTTTTCTTAATTTAAATTGTAATTTATATTGATCATATAATTATTAATGTAAATTATTGTAGTTTAAAGCCAATATTGTTTAAATAAATATTTCTAATTGATAAATAATTATTGATTTTATTTAACTTTTCCCTTAAGTATTTGCAATTCTTGCACTTCTTTCTATATTAAAAATATTGAAAACATGTAATGATATTTATCTTAAACGGAGTATATTTTTTAATGTTTAAGATATAAGTGATACTGAGAATATTTCTAAATATTCTGAATATTCCACTGAATACGAGAAGTGAGTGGCTATCGCTACTTTAATATAATATTTTGCGAGTTTTAATGGTTTTGATCGTCAAAAATAAAAGATCGGAGCATCAAATTGAACAAGTCTCGAATTTATTGTAATAACTATAGTCTCAAAACGGGACATATCTTAACTCGCTTGTGTCTCTAAGTCAATTCTTTCCATTTCACGTCCTCGCTTTCGGTCGTTTGCATCTCTCAAAATTTCTACGAATACCAAATATTATTTCGCATAACCTTGTTTAAAAATTTTAAATCAAATCAAAATTAAAATTAATCAAAGGAATCAGAATATCAATCATGTATATGTTGCAATTTAGTAAGCCTCTGTTTATTTTCGCAATAACAACAGGTATTTCGAGACTGCCAAAAGAAATTTACACATTTAAAAGACTACTGTCTCATTTTTGCGACCAATGATTCGTGTATAGCCGTTTCTACCGGTGTGAACGTTGTGTAAATGTGTGTATGTACGAGTGTGAATATGTCATTGTCTTGCACCAACGAATTCCGTGAAGATGGATATCTGTGACAATCATGTAAAAAAGAGTGGGGGAATTATGAATACGGAACAAATACGGCAATCGCCACAGTATAATTTGTATTTGTCCCGTATTTATAATTCCTCCACTCTCCTTTACGTGATTCATGTACACACACACACACACACACACACACACACACATGTGTATATATATATATATATATTTCATAAATAAAGAGGTAACAAGCTGGATATATACGAACACCCGCGGCTTTAATATCGTGTTGCGAAACACGCATTTTCTGAAGTTTTCACACATATTTATTCACTAAATTATCACACATTGCGTTCGTGAAGGGGAATGATGTAGCAACGTTTTGCCGTATGTAATTATTCTGAGTTATAACCATACCGTCGGTATGTATACCCCATTTCAGACTATGTAAAAACTGTACCGTGCGTAAAAATCATATAAAATGTATGCGCGCCCGCAGTCGCGCGCGAACAATTTCGCGTGTTGCAGACAGCATGAGATTACATGATGAGAACTCAAATTAGATTATAATGGTTTAAAGTATTTAGTTAAAATGTAGAAAGTATTGCGCATTCATTATTAATTATCCGTACTGCAATAGAACGGTCATTAAAAATCAATAATTATTAATAGTGAATTCGGTTGGCTGCACTAATGCGCACTATAATACTTATGAAAGCCGTTGTTTGCATTGATTTAATCTGTATAAAAGTAAATTTCGAATTGTAAAATACAGATTTTATTTAATAGTACAATAAAATACATTGAGGATTTCGTAGTCCAATTCGCTTTTATATTTATATATTATTTTTATATTTATATTTATAGTTATTAAACATACATTTTTTACGTCAATTTGTATACGACAGCTTTAGCGTGCACCAGTGCGCACTGAGTGCATCCAATCGAATTCGCTATAAGATGAATTCTTATTAAAATCGATTTTGTTTACTGTCATTGATTACCCGATCCCTGCATTGTACGTTTATTAATTCTAAACGGCGTGCTCTCTTTCATCTTGTAATCTGCTTGCTCAATTTTTCATTAATTTTGGCCTATAAGATAATTTGATGATACCTTATTTGATTTTGAAGTTAAAAATAAAAAATTCAAAATGGTAAATCTAATACGACAAATAGGATTTCAAACAAATAATTCAATTATCATCAACGCGTCTTTAGAGAATTTTTAATTATAAAATAATATTAAATTTGCAGTTTTGCTTTATTAGTTCTCATTATTAATAAGCTCATTATTAGTAAGTACTATACTATGCAAACAGTACTACTTTCTGAATTAATTTGCCTGATTATGAATCTTTTGATAATAAAGCCTTCTTCATCGCTCTTTTAAAATTTCACACATGATAATCAAATTATTTTTTTTTATTTATATTTTTTAATTTAAATTTAAATTTTACACTGAAGAGAACCCAATACTAGGGTTGAAACGTCTGTATCACATTTTTATTATATACATTGAATTATACACGTGTGAACAACAATTGGTGTCGGCTCACATTGTCATTTCCTTTTTACAATATTTTTATTGTTAATTTATTTAGAGAGTCTTATACTATATTTCTGATGTTATTGCTAAAACTCTTAGAAAACAAGGTTTCTTAAAAGTGTTTTAGCTTGAAGGATTAGAATATCATAATGACTATTCTTGAGATTCTATAATTAGATTCTCTTATCGGATTATTAATCAATTACTTCAAAACGTTTATAGCTATGTTGACCTGTACTAATGACCAATCTGCTTCTTTATTGCAGCGAACAATTATTTCATTACTGACGTTTGCAGATGTAATAAAGAAAACTAAACAATTCATTATTTTTATTAATATCGTTGATACAAATATTCAAAAAATAAATAAGAAAATTAGCTAATTAATTTTAATGTATAAATAATTTATTAAAATTAATTAAAACATGTGATAAAATATGTTTCAAAGTCATGAATTAATATTAACTATGTAAAGCGATTTGTGACTTCGTCGACGTATGACGTTAATCACAATTTGCTGTTAATTTCCTTGGCTACGCTTTATACTTTCTTTATTGCTGAATTATTCGTTTTAATAAGTTGCCAATGATTGTACAAGAAACAATGTTTTGTTTGTAACTTATGGGTATTATATTTTATGTAAATAAAATGTATTATTGAATAGAATAGTAATACTCCGATTTTGAATAAAAACTACTAATTAGATAATAAATCAAGCTATTGTAAAACATAAATTGAATGAATACATTTAAATTTTTATATATATACTTTGATATATACGAGTATATATATATATAAGTATGTTTTTAAATACCAAAATAATATCTGAAATATAAATAATTAAAATAATATATATCTAAAACTAATACATGACTTTATATCATAATGTAACAAAATTTAGCATGTATTTGATCTACAGACAAAATTTAATTCATTACTTATATATGCGGCATTTAATAATTATAGATAAATGTACTGATAAATTGTCGATATCATTTGAGGGAATCCATTGTTGCGAGCAAACGATCTTCATCTATGTAGGTCGACGCGCGCGGTGACAATAATAATCGTTTTTATGATGTTCGAGGATACTGCGAATCTATCGCGATGTATTGCGGCAAACGACTTACAATACCGGACGTGCAGAATACGTATTACGAGAAAGAAAAGGAAAAGGCTGAACTGTGACATTGCGCAATTTTCGCGGCGAATACAACGTCGTAAGAAAGAACACGAAGACGAATATCCTTCCGGATATACTAATAATGCGATTGTCAATCGCACGCGATCTTTATAAAATAACGATCATGCTTGTTCCGATTAAGGGCTATCTTAGATATGTATAATTTTTGGAATTCATGGCGGAGAGTTGTGTTTGTGATTTTATGCGCGTAAGACAGATAAAATACAATACTTGCAGATTTGAAATGCATGTGTATATATATATATATATAGTGAATCTCATTGTCAGAATAAGTGCATGACACATAAAATCATAAAAAGAATTGCACATGGCCTGCAATCGAGTGAATTTGCACAATTGCCTGCGTGCGTGCGTTGCTAAGAAATGCAGCCATAAATCGTAGTGTTGCGAGATGCCGATGTGTTTCGAGAAATATGTTTGTACACCTTTTTACTCTTGCGCATTGATTGTGATGCATAATCACGTTAGAGCAGACTCCAAGAATTTTTGCAGTGCGAAAACATTAGTGCCACTAATGTTGAAATAATTCGACGTAACGATGTAATTGGCTCGTGAAACTTGTTTGTCCAATAATTACATTAATTGAGATGTGATTACAACATCTAGTTTACATATGTAACAGATAAAAGAAATTGAGATTGTGAATTAAAAACAACCTTTCTTGTTCAGTCTGCTCCTGCGATGTAATTTCGGCGACCGACAGGGAACTAACAGATGATATATCGCCGACTCGAACTGCATGTCGTCTAGCTTTTCTTACTCTATAGATATAAAATATATTAATACAACCTGTCAGACGGAGAAAATATGAACATGTACATCACACGATTATTACACCACGATTACATCACACATTATGTCACGATTAGCGATGGATTCATTCTCCGATTTCATTTTAGTTTAATTAATAAAGTGTGTCAAAATGTGTCTTTTATTTTAACGTTTTCCATGCGAAAGTTGTTGTACTTGTCACATTATTGAAAACAATTATTTATAAGATATGAAGAATATAAGTAATAAAAAAATTCGTATATGAAAACGTAACACACTAAAATATTTTTCTAATAAATTTTTAATTTAATGAATTTTAAAAAATTATATAAATATTGAATTAATGTATTAAATTTATATAATCATATAACAGCTAAAACTTAATATAGCAAGTAATATGTAACGTAATATATATAAAAACAATAAAATCAATAAGCTCTAAAGAAAATTCTAAAAAATAATAAATAAAATGCCAGTATGAGCCGACACTGGATATTATAATACCATTTATTCAAGTGTGTATTATAAATTATAATATTATAATTTATTCAAAGTGAATATTAAACGTAAAAAGTATACGTAATATATATGACAATTTGACATATAACATAATGAGTTAATATGTAATTTCGAGGATAACTCATATCATTGTTTATCTCTGAAATGATAATCAGTATCTTCTACAAACAAGAGCGAATGAGAATTCTCACTTGAAGCCATCGCTAAGAAATTGCGAGTAGGACAAGGATCCTTTACCGATCGGATTTCACTCGCTGCGTAAGCTCGATCTCGTTGGGTAATTGTAACGTCGTGGTCAACTTGACGCGCCGTTTGCGTCGTGTAATCGTCTCGTGTCTGCAGAAGAAGAAAACCACGTGGCCATTGCAAGCAATCATTTTAATGCGATTAACCTTCGTGTTCCTTTAATAAGTTCGATAAATATAGCTCGGTTTCTTTGCAATGTTTGTTCGCTTCATTATCCAATGATAACATTAAAGTACATCACAGAGAATATGAAACAATATATTTCTCGTGCCGAATAAAAAAACAATAGATTTTAATAATAATAATAAATTTATAATGATAAACAATTGTTTAAATAATTGGTAATGAATAAAAGTTTAATAGGTGATTTTTTTTAAAGAATGTTTTTAATTTTGCGTTAATAAATTTTAGGAATACGAAGGTCGATAGTACAATTATCGTTACCGATTATCATATGTCCGTGATACGAATTTAGATCTGCCTTTGAGTGTGGGCGGGCATGATTTGACGTCTCGTTTACGTCCCATGGCTGGGTTTATATCCTGCGAGAGGAAAAACATATTTTCGTCGACGCAAATATTTGAATCTAAAATTGATTCCATCCGTTTTGCTCAGTTTTAATCGATATGCTCATACGTATGTACACAACATAAAGCTTGTTTAAGTTTTATAATTATATCAGAGTACGTGCATGGCATCGAAAATACTTCCAATTTACGATCTATATGGTTTATATAAGATAAAAATAGTTATATATTATATAATTTCTTTATGATAATACAAAAGGCCTTATGTATGACTTATTTCATTAAGTTTCCGATATTAGTGTTCCATATTATTCAAACTAGAATTGAGAACTTGAAACTTATTCATTGAATGTCATTGAGGATGGCCTAGAAAGGCGCCGAAATGTATGAATAAATTAAATTTTCGACACTTGGTAACTATATTCGGACAAAAAAAGAAATATAGTTTTGACTACTAAATTAACAATTTAAGTACTTGCAACTAATTTTACAAAGTAATAAGAATTAAAACAATATTAAATATTATATTTTTATAGTACTATAATATATTTTTATAGTCTTCAGTACTACTTTAGTTCTTATTATTTTTTAAAACTAGTTGCAAGTATCTAAATTTTAGAGTTGTACTTTATAGATGCCATATTTTTTTTTTTTTCTCAGTGTGCACACTATTAACCGTCCGTGGATTCTCATTTGCTCGTTTACTCCTCGTATCATTTTGTTAAGTTTCCGGATTGAGAAAGAGAGAAAAAAGTAGACAATAGTTCTGATTGTAAAATACGTCACTGTGTCTCAGGGTAAAATAAACCTCGGTGCTTGGCAAATCGATTCACCAAGGTTTACTCCCATTTAAACCTTATATCTTCATCGATCCGAGTACATCTTCTTAATATTTATTGAATCATCATATTGTAGTGTCCAGCAAATAATGAACGCAAACAAAATCACTGAGAAATAAGCAATAATCATAATTTAAGAAATTTATAGCTACAGTATATAAATTTATTTCTAATTATAAAATTAGTCATATTTCTATATTACTAGATATAAAAAATCGAAATGAATTATAAATTATTAAAATTATAATTACTATTTAAAAAAACGTCTCGCGTATATATAATGCTGATATGTACATAAAGCGACGCTTAAGAAATCCGCTTTGCATTATATCTACATATATAAGAACTTTATTGCAACTTTAAATTATGTATCTTATTGTTATTCTTGGGTAAACTTGCGCGATCGTGTGAACCACCATACTGACATGACAGTTAAGACTGACAGCAAGAATCGTAGATTGTGTACTCTTGTGCATTTAATGGTAGCACCGCACCGATGTCAGGGTTCAATGTCGCCGCCAGTATCACTTAATACTTCATGAGCATAAGACGATGTGGTCATGGTCGCGTAAAGACCGCTTATTCATCCGACAGTTCCTCGGCAAACAGTCATGGAAGATAGCGTGACTTCTTCGAATAAGCGTGAATTTTCCGTGTTAACTTCAGTGTCACGGAATCACACTTATATGTAAAAGTATACAGCTCGTTAGCTCTTTTTTGTAACGGTGTCTTCTGAGCTTTAGTATAAATTTTATTTGCAAAAGTATAAATTTTACGGCAATTTGCGAGAACTAATAAATTTACTTATTTATTTATGCGTACTATTTTTTTTGTTTATAATTATTGTAACATGATAAATGCTCTTTTAAATATTTCTTTATGCTCAATAGATTTTTTTATTAACTGATAATTTATTTAACTACTAACGGGTCTTGATTTATTCCTAAAAATGTATCTGACATGGAAATATCATTAATAATTAAATGCATTGCTTAATATATTGTATTATTTATTGTAATTTTTAAGCGTTTAATCATCTCGATTGTCGATTCCCGTGGATTTTTTTATTAAATAAATGAACTTTGTTTTTTTTTTTAAATAAAGTTTCGGATTTTTATTAATAAAGTTTTATGTACATATGTGATGCGAACTATTAATTTATTCAGATATTATCAACCAGTTTTGTAATTTTTACATTAATACAAATTTATATTTTTGTTTTTGAACAAACGAGTTTTTAAATGTATATAAATGTATATAAATGTATAAAAAATAAAAATACATATATTAGAGTAAAATACATATAATAAATGTATATTCTTTTTAATATTATCGAATTACGATATTTTACAATTAATTATTGCATCTTATAAATAAGTTGCTTCAATCATTCATCAGCGCAATTTCAGTTAGTATATTACCAGTTGCATTTAAAGCGTAAATTTCAATCATGTCAAAGATATTCGTGCGTGACGCATTACGAGCCGAGGGATTCGTCCTGTGCGCGTCTCTAATTGACGTGCATAATTTTCGCATTAGTCACAGAAAGATCGTCTGTTGCAAGGAGAGTAGCTATCGTGTAACTTAGTTAGAACTACGAGTTTATGGCAAATTCCGCGATAGCTACAAACTTTCCGTAATACGATTAACTCTGCTGATTAATCACACGTTCGTCATCAACGCTATTTATTTTTCCGTGACACGTATAATTACCATGATCAATTACTATAAACTCATGACATCGTGGTTATGATCGCGTTAAGTACGGGCTGCATTATGTCGTAATTAATGATGAGATAAATGCGCAGCTCACTGTTCGCAAAATGATATTAAAATCTATACGCTACGGTTATAAACAATCGAATTACGTAAATACAGTTATATATATGCGTATTATATATATACAGTTATTATAAATGCGAGCTTAGATCGAATCTCATTCATCAGGATTATATTATACTCTCGACTATTTCATCGAATAATTACTCGTCAATTTTTCCCTTTAAATAATTCTTTTTGAAGAATTTTTTCTGCCGTTCAAGTTTTACGCGCCGGATTATCAAACCAGGAAATTACAAAACTAGTTTGATTATTATAAATAATCGATTAATAGTTATCGAACAGTCTGTAATCGGTGAGAACTCAGGCAATTCTTCATTGTGTGCTGAGTCAAAAAAGATGGTTACAAATAAAATCTTATGACAGTCATTGTAATAATAATAAATTAAAGACGCAACCTGCTGGTGATCTATAAGATATCCACGTGCTGCTATATTCATATCAGGAGACACAATAGTGTCTTGGCACTCTATTGACGTCATATCGTACTAACAATGAAAACCTCTATTCATTTACATTTTTAATAAACATTTTTTTTTAATTAAAAACAATTTTTTTTATTTTTTAAAAATATTATTGTGAATAAACAGAGGTAATTTTGTTGTAAAACTTTTTAAATAAAACATTTGTTGATATCTCGAATAGTTTTCGAAATATAACGGAAAAAGTTGAAAACCGTTGTAACGGGTGATTTCACCTCTTCAAACCGTTTTTTCGCTCCAACTGATATTTTCTAAATTCATTTCTTTATGTAAGCTACAAGTTCACAAAGTTTCATTAAAATCAGAATTTGACACCTAGCGAGGTTCCCTTGTAAGTAGTTAAAACTCGTAATTCATCAGGCAATTGTACCCCTCGCGCTTGCGCGCGAATCCGTCACGTGAACATTCACTAACGTAGTCACGGGGTTACAGATTTGCTAATGTCAATGGGACAACCTACGTAATGACGTTTAGTATTCGAAAATCGAAGTGCAGGATTGTTACACAATGCGACATTCCGCGCGAAGACATGGCGTGTGGAAAGATCAACCTCTTTGTTTTCTGGGCCATGGTCGAAACACGAAATCAATCACGACCAATGCGAAAATCATTCCCGTTGCTTTTGCCACGTATACGACAGATTTATTTCGCTTCTCAGAGAGGAAGTAGCGAGGAAGCTTTCTCCTCGCGCGTTCACCTCGCGTACAACGGCGTATCTTGAACGTTTTTTTTCATAAATCAGCTGACATTACTTGTGATTAAAATCATTTTTTGTCAAATAAATAAATTATAGGTATATAATTTAAGTGACAATAATAGTAATAATAATAATAATAATATTTAATAAATTGGAGATAATTGAAGATTATATTTTTAAGGACATCTATCTTATGCAGCGTGGAAATCTCATAAATTACAATAATCGAACGATCTACTAAAATCATACAATCCATTGTAATGTCACGTTGCAAAAATAGATGCAATTAAAATCCCAATTGTCTGCAGCGTTGCGTTTACTTTCAGTTAAAGCGAAATTACTTAAAAGAGACGTACGTTCTTTACTGGCGCGCCTATTTGTTGCACGTTGTAATTTACTGTGTTTCCAATTTTAGCATGCATTACATAGATGAAAGAGCTTAATTAATCTTGCTTGATTTAGAACATGACTCTTCCTTCGCTCGTCACACATTCAATATCGAGTTAAAATTATTCGTTCAATTTCGCTTTAGTTCTCTCATTTCTTTCTTTCAATGCTTGCTTGTGCACATATTTTTATTTAAATTTATAATTTAAGCTATAAAACATTGGCTTAATTAAAAAGATATCGTGTGTGCGTCAGCAATTTTATTATATGTTCTATGTATGAAAACACGTGCGATGATTTTAATTATAAAGCCTTACACACACATAATAATCTTGACAGCTTTGCAACAGACATTTAACCCGTACTTGCACCGAAAATTTTGCTGACGTCAGCAATTGACTCATTTTGCCATTGAGTATTTTTATGATACGCAATTATGAACGATATTGAAATTTGATAAACATTTTAATAATAGAATATTCGTTGCTTTATCATTTAAGTTATATTAACGTAAGTTACATTAAGAATGAATTATATTTTAAATTGAATAATATCTAAACGTAATAATTATTAACATGACAATTTTTATATCACTTTAAATGCACGTCTAGATTTGAATTAATGTTATACTTGAATGACAATTATTTATAGCAGACTAACGTATTACTTACGATGTCTTTATTGGATTTCTGAAATTTAATAAACTCTTCAGGTTTATATGAACAGAATCTCGTATTATATGAAATATTTACAATCTTTGTATAAATAATTATTCCATAAATGCTGTTTGCGTTCCTTCCTATCCTTGTCGAATAAAATAGTTTGATAATGAGTTTTTTTAAAACAGATTTTATAATTTCACATGAATATTTATAATGCTTATATAATTAAATGTAATGTAATGACTTATTTTTCAACGTAAGAATTACTTATTCGACTATACATATAATCACCTTTGTATCTCATATATCTCATAGATTATATCTCATAGAAATAAATCAACCTAAATTTAATTCGGGTGAAACTTTACGGAGATATATAGAAAGATATAAATCAACGCCCAATCCTGAATTACGTTAGAAGCTGGAGAATCATGAATCATATGCCTAAATAAGCCAACTTTTGGCAACTGTCGATTGCAGAAGAGATCTCAACAAGTCATTCCTCCATAAAACAGGTTTTTTTTTAATGCATTAAAAAATATGCACCATTAAAGTTGACAATGAAATAAATATGACAACAATAATCGAAGAAATCCAT
The DNA here is from genome assembly GCF_001594115.1 of Trachymyrmex septentrionalis. Lineage (NCBI taxonomy): Eukaryota > Metazoa > Arthropoda > Insecta > Hymenoptera > Formicidae > Trachymyrmex > Trachymyrmex septentrionalis. Next base: position 5,592,674 of record NW_017305375.1, read on the forward strand.
CGCTGCGATTTTGCAATTTTCCCCAGCTAGAATTTCACTAGCTAGATATTCGAAAAGTCCACGAAGTCTCTAGAAGTTACGTTTGCAACGATGATTTCGACGATATTCTCCCTCGTTACGATATGTTTACGTTACTAATGATCCATGTGCGCGTTGCGCTCTTACGTAAGCGCGACGTTTTGCGACGTTTTGTTGGTCTCACCGGCGAAGAAATTAGAGAGGAGCCCATACGAAGTTTGAAGAACGCCCGACGTTTCCAATCGTCATCCGCGCAACAGTTGTCGTTGCACCATTTTCGCTATAAAAATCGGCATCCGTGACTAACCTTGACACATTTCCCAACGTGATCGCGATATCGCGTTGTGCTGTCCACGCGAATTTTTGAGCGTGACTCGCGTGACAAGCATCGTGGTAGCACTCGACCTTCGCCGGGTCGATTTCTTCGTTCTGCCGTTTCTTTCTTCGTCCCGTAGCATCGGGCGCGATTCCGATTTGTCTTCTCGCCGACAACAATTTCCTTGCGTAACGCGAATGGAAAAGCCGAAGGCACCGTTCACGTTCGCGATTATCTTCCGCGATCGACCGGCTATTACGGATGTTTCTGCAATACGTTTTGATGTTACCAAGTTATATACGCGTATATTTTTATTTAACGCGGTTTTTCTTTCACTGCAAACTTTTAATATTTCATATCGAGTGAAGAGAGGAATATTCATTCAATGAAGTCATTCGAATGAATTTTTGTTGTGTTCTGATAACCAAGTTTTTGCAACTTTTGTTGCATAACACGTGCATTTTCGCGATGCGTTCAGTCAAAATGTCTTTATATACGTTTCTTTTTATCCTTAGCGTTTTTGTCGATTTTAATTCCGCTGTCGGTAATCTGGAGATCACGCTATTATAGATCTCTGTGATACTTGGGAAACTTGGCCATTTGTACTTTAAACCTGTGGTATTTTTTCTATTCTCACGCGATTCTCACTGAATCTGAACACGAGATCTAGCCACTCTCGACTGGTTACAGAACGTTAATGTCATCTGATTGCATTGTGGATTCTTAATGATAAACGAGCAAAATCTAACATTTTATAAAATCTTGTAAGGTCGTAAGGATATATTTTTTATGCCTAAGATTATTTTAGAAAAATTAAAAGTGTGTTAAAACGAGCATGTACGTAAAAAATGTATGTGGTAATTATTCGAATGTGTTTAATTAATTCATGCAAAGACTGAAGATATAATAATAGCATCAATGCAATAAAAAATTTTATTCGTAAATGTCTATTTAATTCAAAGTTATAAGCTACTAAGCGAATAGTTACGTCAATGTCATTTTATCGAGCAAATTAAAAACATTCTTACAAAGAGAGAGAGAGATATAGATTACACTTAAAGATAGATATATGCATAATTTCTTGGAAATACGTAATACGCATGATAACATCATCTTTTTTTTCAAAGATTTAAATATGTTTTGATATACGAAAAAAAGTTTCATTTAAATTGTTTATTAAATTCGAATTTTTTTTCATAGTATGATACATAATTGCCAATAATACAAATTAATAAATAATTGTAAAATATAAAAAAAGATAATTGTAAATATAATATATTTTTAAAAAAATATTACTAAGAATATATATATAATATAATATAATCATAAAATTAATAATGCTAATTAATTTAGTCATTTACAAAACATGTATGTATATTACAATAAAAAATTTTGATAAATTAAGTTTATTAATGAGACGTTAACAAGTAATTTTCTATCAATTATTGAATCTGCATAATTTTTGATCTTTAGCCATGACGTATATACAATACATTCGTTACAGACATGGAAAATAATAATTTGTGATTTCCAAAGAATAATTACATTACACAAAATGGCAAGCAAATTATATTTATCCGGTATAATTCTATGATACGTTTTGCACATAATTATCTATATATTAAATAAGTTCATTAAATCATTATCACTAATCAGTATGTCGTTAATAATGTACCGTAGTATGGATTAAATAACAATTTTTATAATTTAAAAACCACTTTTTGTTTAATTTTAACAATGGTTGTATTTAAGTATAAGCGATTAGTAAACGTTTTGCATCGATTGGACTATTTTTTTTAGAACTAAAAATAGTCTTACTTCAACGCGAAGGAAACTTCCAAGTTGCAAAATAAACATTTTGTATGCGTTCAATCATAAGGGATGTTTTCTGCTTAATTTTTGATATTTAATTTTCCTTCTTCTATTTTCTTCATCTTCTTATTGTAGGATTTTGTCCTGTACTTTAACATTCAGCTCGTTCCCTCAATGGAACGTTTACTTTTTTTGACAAATAAATGTCCAACTTTCTCTCGCTTAGGCAATTCGAAAATTTTCCCATTTCAGATATCTGTATTTTCGATCTTTTTATTTCTCATTACTAACTTTTAATGAAGAGTTAAATATAGATATTTAGTTCTTAATAGAAAAATTATAATTGATATGCAACTAAAAAAGGAAACACGAGACAGTATTAAGAAGAAAGATTATATTGCAAATGTTTAAATTTGTAAAACAATTTCCCATGCTGATAGAGTCTCGCTCATTTCACTTGCAAGTTTGAAACCAAGAGGTTTTCCATGGTTCCTATAAATAGATGAAAATAATATTTACGGAAAATCATATGCGCGGCAAGTAAGAAAGCGAAGGACGAGGACTTGGATAATCTCTAGGTTTTTTTTTGCGAGAAAGCGTGCGAACTGCGCGTTAGTGAGCGAATGTCCTTTCGTTCGCAAGTGTTTTCAGATAACGCCGCCGTTGCCATCGAGCATTCATCCGCACAATATTGTACGAATTAACGTCTGCTAGTTAATTTCTTGACTGTTTCGCAATTCGCATGCTATTAGCAGCGAGCGCGGAAAATTAGAGCATACCTTCTCTGGTTGCGTTCCTATCGTTATTGCACAACCAATGTTGCAATTAGTATCAGCATCAGTCTGTCAAGAGATACCGAAATTTATAAAAGTTTGTCCTTATCCCTACTACAATATTGTAATTTATTCAATATTTCCCTAACACGTTACGTATTAAATATTATATAATTTGATGAATTGGATTTTTACACGATAAATTTCTGTGGTGAGCTTTCACAACAAGGATTACATTTTGTTACGACGACAAAATACACTAAAATAAAAGCGATTAAATCTTTTTCGTATGTCAATCTTGATAATCTCCACAGGAAGCATTAGATGAAAGTTATGACAGCAAGATGTTACTTTGACCTTATGGCGCATCACGAAAGATGAAACAATACTCTTGCCGCGGGTTTAAGTAATTTGCAGTTTCCTTCTGGTACTGTCTAGAAAGTATATTTCTCTCGGTCTTTCACATCGCGACTCGATATCGTCGTGAGATTTCTTTACGACGTTATTATATACATTCGTTTATAATATGGTACTCTCGTCGCTCTATCACCTCAAAATAAAACCAATTAATTAATCCGTCAGAAATTTATGATGATTAAACGTGTCAGCGTTGTACTTGTCTAATAAGATTTAAGCTTTCTTTCAAAACATTCCTTTTCGCAAAATATTTACATAAGAAGATTGTTGTAAGAATATATTAACTGTTAATTATTAAATTAATCATTAAAGCTATTTAATAAAAATTATCACGTCATTAAATTTTTATAATTTTAAAATCTTAAGACCTAAAAAAAAATTGCAGAATTCTTTAGTTTTTAAAAATTTAAAATTTTTAACTTTTTTATCTTAAAATGCGACCCTTTTTAATTGTACCTTTTAAAAATCTAATATCTCAAAAGATCTCAAAAAGATTTTTTTTAATGTTTCACGATTATTCAAGAATTTAACAATATATGTAAATTGCAAAATTTATTAATATATGAAGATTCAAGAAGATAACGACTTAAGGAGGGGGGGGGGGATCCTGATGTAACACACGAAAATAACTTTTTGAAACATTAGAATGTTTTTAAAGTATATTTGTAAATAAAAAAAATTATTTTTTCATTGCGAAATTACGTATATGTTTGTAAATATAAAGATAGTATCCAGTGATCTCAGAGGTTATGGCGTCGGACAATGCAATTGGAATGCAAGATAGCGCCTATTGTGTACTTGTCTAAAGCAGAAATTCAAATGCATTTTAGTTTTATAATAATATTCCGCTTTAGACTCGTCTATCAACCTACTTGCGAAGCAAAAAATGCCAAATTTACAAAATGAGCCTTAGAAAAAAAGTTGTAATTTTCACAAAAAATTTTTATATTAATTGTGCGATAATAATATTTTAATAATATTATCAAACTAATAGATTGATCTAGAGGGAAATTTAGTTATCTATTATATATGTACGCATAGGGAGAAGTCAATTGGTCGAATATTTTTTGAGTTATATTGCACGCCAATTCGAAAAACATAGTTTAAAGAAAAACGCGTTTAAAGATTTGAGTTTGAAAAAGTATCTGTTTTCTAATACTTACAGCTAATCTGCTATTTCAGGCCCTTATACACAAATTTACGTTGTGTATATATAAAAAAATATCTGCCTGATATAATCCGGCACGTAGTCAAAGATTTGTTGTCCAAAAAACTAAGTGGAAAAACGGATCGTCCGTATAATATTGTATATCTGCGTGAATAACATATATTATATAATATACGCGCATAAAATT
>NW_017305375.1:5597464-5609365 GCF_001594115.1 Trachymyrmex septentrionalis
TGTCCGTATAATATATCTGCGTGAATAACATATATTATATAATATACGCGCATAAAATTACTTGTAGAATCGTTAAAATTTAAAATTTCGATTTAAGACTTTGGAATATTTTTCAGATATGTTTATAATAATTTATGCAAAAAAAATCGATTTTTTTACCCGTTATATCAGGATCCCCCTTTAAAATATAATCAATTTATGCATAATGACTTTTGGAAAAATTATAAATTAAAAAAAAAATATTTATCTGCGCTGTAGGCAAGAGCGGAATCAGTCGGAAATCAGTCTTCCTAGAAATGAGAGATTGGAAATGCTAATGCGTGTGTGAAGATGTGCTCGAAGGCGGTCGTCTGCCTCATTACATTCGATTTCACTGGCGATGTGTGTTCCGGTATCGTCAAAGCGCGACTTCTGTGTCTTGTATTACGTGAGGCCGACGCGAATGTTCCGCAAATTTTCACATAGATTGCATTGTGCACACTCTTATTTCGTATGCATTTAATAATAAAATTATAGTACTAGCGTACATCATTTTGAATTGAAAATCTTATTCAAATTCAAATATAGTAGAGTCGAATTCGAAAAGATGATGGATTAATATTATGTTGTGTATAATATGGTAATGTGGTAATGGAATATGATAATTAACATCTTATTTTCATAAGAATGAGAATAGCAATGAAAATAATATATTCTTTTAAAATTGCGTTGCGTATATAAACTCTGAAGATAAGAACGAAAGATTAACAGATTTGAATGCAAATTGTGTGAGAAATATAATTTGACACTAATAGAGAGGTTTCCTTTTCAAGATTTATTTTGCAGTTGTTATTTACAGTTTTTCTTTTTTGTCTCGAACAATTTTACTATAGAATTATTAGATTCACAGTCAGACTGTCAATTGATGCGTCGGAGCGGAACACGAATTTTCCCACGGTTTTACTACTTTCTCACATCTCACTCAGAAAAGTTAAACCAATCTAGAGGAAATTTCACTCAGATGGAAAAAAATGAAGGATATATATGTCACATGAAATCAAAGAAATTTCATTGATTTGTCGACTTCCACGAAAAATGAAACACGAAAGTCGTCGAGAATATGAGTTTCCAGCGTGTAATTCTTCGTTAGTTCCACAGTGTTCTTTTAGATCTTACCATTCTTAGCAATTTCCTGGCGATTATTTCTTCTTAATCTTGGAATGCTATCGATATAGTGATACAGTATTGCTATCGATACATAAATTTTATACGAAAAATAATACTTTTAATACATCACAAGTTTTTCATACATTTCATACTTTTAATGCAAAATATTTATAATCTACATTTTTATAAACACGAATTATTATTAACTTCAAAGAAAAGGAAGAGTAAGCATCAAATTCAATCTTGAAATGATATAAAATACTCGTATGTAGTACAATTGTATGCGTTTTCATAACGTATGTCTTAAACTATTGAACAACACAAAACTGCTTAAAAATTAAAATTCTTTATCACATTTTCTGTTATAATATTGATCACCAAGAGGTCCAAGTTTATGTAGACATAACGGACAGAATTTTTAAAAGTATGTCTCCGCTTGTCCTAGCTTTTAGTATAGCAAATTAGATCTCTCCATAATTATTGAAGTTTAACGTCCGACGGATCAGTGATCCGACTCATTTGTAAGTAAAATTTATGTTATATCAATAGTATTTTAAAGTTAAAATGTATTTTAGGTCATTATGTTAAAATCTCAATGTAAAGAATAGGATAAACATAACGTGCTTATTGACGTTGTAGAGAAATATTCATTCTAAACGTTCTTTTATATTTATGAGTACTGTTTATGTATTTATATCATTTATTCTTATATCATTTATTTCATTATAATTAAAACTTCCTTTCACAAAGCCAAAAATTCTGTTAGTTCTTGTTATGATTAATAGGCATGTCATCGGATGAGAAATGGCACTTCTTGGCTCTTATGTTAGCAATAATAAATTAATACATTTTAGCTGGATATTTTATATAAAAGCTTCGACATATCCCGACAAATTTGCGATTTGTATATTTTTTAAATTATTTTATCTCAGCCAGACATGATTGGTGAAATCGATGTCAATTGACTAATGTTATTAACGTCGATCAACATCAATTCAACTAATCCTCAACAAACACAAATATAATTGCATAAATAGATATATAACATATAGATATATAAATAGATATGTAATATTATATACACATATATATATATATAGTATATACAACATTTTTTACATATCATATGGCAGTTATATTCACTGTGTGCTGGATTATTTCTAGAGAGTACTAATTAAAATTAGGATTTTGATTAAAGAAATTTTGCCAAAGTAACATATTGTCTTATTTGACAAATCAACGGCGTTCTGAGCTATGCATGAAGCGCTTGATGCATCATTTGTGTTTGTTGTTCATCAAATAATGAAGAATAAAATGATATATTATGCGTAATTCATGCATAACTCGAAACGCATCCAAGTATTTCATAAATTTGTTGATATATCAGTAAGTAAATAAGCTGGTAATATTTATTATTATTTTAAAAATCACGTTAAGAAGTCTATAAATCACGAATCTTAAATATAGAATGGTAACTGAAAAAGTAATAATATTTTGTCTTCGAACGTATTCAGTTTTACGTCCCGTCATGTCTGAAAGACTAATTGTAAAATTTACAAAAATATATTTTATGCTTTTTCACATTTTGTGTAACTTTTTTTACAATTAGAGCACTAATTTGGCATCCCATCCCTACCTTTCGCAATCTACCAGCTCTTTCTGTTCTCGTCGAAATTTCGCTGAGCTCACGTGTAATTCCAGTTGCAGATCAGCGTGGTTGAAGGACGTAGATAAGAAGAAGCGACCGGCAGCATTTGATGATGTTCACCAGTTGACGTATTCGCTCACACACTGACACCCGGATTTAACACCAAAAAGCACCGTGAGGAAAAAGACAGAAGTTTCCAACTGCTTGAAGAGACCAATAAAGACAGGTCGACTTAGTTACGAGTGGGCAGTCGAGGGACAGCCAGCCGATCGATTGAATCGATCGCCGTCCTCCTCCTCCGCGACTTTCGAGTCCTGACGCGAGACTGAGGACTGACTCAAGCCTCGGACATGGAATCGGACTCGAGCTGGTCGCGACACTCAATAACGTCGTTACGCTCATACCTCCCTCTTCATGGAGTGTCCCAGACGATCTCTGTCTAACTAGTGCTTTCCCTCTGTGACAAGTACTTCTGCTCGCCTTCCCTTCCACCTGTTGCTCCCTCGAGTTTCCCCACGTCGTGCTTGCTCGTCGTCCTTGTCTTCAGTTTCGTCAATTCTCCGCTATGCTTTCCGCGCTAATTTTCTCTCTTTACTTTCAACTCGGAATTTCCAGCTGATTATTAGCGCGTCTTTCCCTGTTAATTACAGTGCATCGTCCTCTCTTATATTTAGTTTCTTTGGCATCGTATTAAACCGTGTTATAGTAATCAACACGATAAATAGATAGCTAAGCAAAAATTCAAGAAGACAAACTACCGTTATTCTTTGAAATAAAAAAACCTGTTGATTTATCTTCGCCATTTTTGCGAAAAAATATTTTTTTATTTTAGAAATATTTACCAAAAAATCACGCAATAGAGATCAAAGGATTAATTAACTACTTCTTAATAATGTCATGCCCAATAACTTGAAAACTAGATTTTATTTCGGTATATCTAAACTCAAACGATTATCCGATGATTTTACATGAGATAAAGAATATTCAAATATCTGAGTACTTGATTTAAATATCTGGATACTCGTCTTCTCGGTGTATTTTGCAGTAGACTTTGCTTGTTCGTTCAATGTTATTCGCAACCGTGCGGTAGAGCCGATTCCGTCTTTGGGAGGACTGCGGACGCTTTCGCTCATCTCGACGCAGTAGTTACCTCTTCCCATCACCTGCTGTTTCCTCGCGAAAGGCCGTTCCTCTGCGCACGTCGATCCGGAGATCCGTTTTGACAACGCGAGATCACTTTCTCCGTTTCTTTAACACTTGTGTCTTCAATCCCGACCAGCGTTAACTTCCTTTTCTCAGACTTACATACATCAATTTCCGTTCGTAATGAATGATGTAATTTCGTGTGTGTCTCTCTCTCTCTCTTTCTGGTTTTCTGCCATTACTATTTTATCTTCGCTATTTCTATCTTCGCTTTCTGATGTCCCGTTTCTACTTATTGCTTTATAAAGTTTGTATCACGCTTGAGAAATGTTGTTTGATGATGATTATTTCTTCGCGATTCGCACATAACGCGTTTGCAATTTGTTTTTATCCTCTTGCTCAATTTCCGCTCTCAATTTTCCTCCGTCAAAACATGTACATACATCCTGCAATTTTTTTATTTGATCACCGATTAATGGTCTTCTGATGTTGACGTTGTAAATTGGTCGGCGTAAACGATAATGCGCATACTTATTTTATTAGTTTTACAGCCAAGAATTCCTTATTATCTCTGCAATTTCCACTTTTGGTGCCTGTTCTGTGAATAATTCAATGACACGTGATCCCAGTGTTTAGTGTGCAGCATTAGCGAGCAAATTGCAAACGGCAAGGGCACAAGTCACCGACTTCCTGAGCCTATTCACGTTTGGTCACTTCCGGTAGTTAATTCGGTGAAACACCTTGCTATGCCATTGTCATCGTCGATAATAAGACACTGAAGATTCTTTCGATGTCGCGCGACATCGTTTGTGCCTAGTCAAGAGAACGCATAAAGCGCATGCTGCACAGCGATAATATGAGAAAAAAATGTACTTTTATTCCTTTTTCTTATTGAGCGCTTATCCTTGAAAATAAAAATCTATTTAATTTAATTTTTAATTAAAATCTTTATAATGATTCATACGCTACAGTGTGTCGTAAAAATCTTATAAAAAATTTTTGTTACGTTTAAAATTGCTTGCATATAACGTATGTACATAAAATGGATTACGTTAGATTAGGTAAGCTAGATAATCTATACATGGCGTAATCTACGCGAATTAATGGATAGAAGAAATCCAATTTTCTTCCGGCGCGAAAAATTCTCTTTCTCCTTGTTCATTTAACAGTAAACGAGGAAATGCGGTGGAAGGTTAACGACCGTGGAAATCACTTAAATCTTATGATTGTGTATGCTTGCGGGTAATATCCCACAGGTTAATTAGATATAACCCAAATAAGCAGCGTGAAATCTGTCGGACGTTGAAACGTTGGAATATAAGCGGAGAACAATTTTCTCCGCTCATCTCAATCAACGCATTGTTTATCAAACACAACAGTAAATTATCAATAAATTTCTACAATAATATTATCATTAATGATTGACAACGTCAAATATTAATTATATATAGAGAACATTTTAACTTAAATATCTTTCTATATTTACTCTGTATTACTTTTTTACTATTCTTTGCATGAGTCATATTTTTCTTTCAATAAGACTCTTGTGATGTGTTGAGTCAACAAATTTTGTTACAAAAATATAATCGCTTCTTCTAATTTACATTAACGCTTCGTCAATGTTGACTAGCAGATTTGTCGACATTGACCTCTCCATTATTGTCTTTATAGTCTTATTGTCGCAATAGGAATATTTAATCTTACATTGAGACTTGCGAAGTGACGAGGACACGCTTAATCATCTTCGTCCATTCGTTAAACAGTTTCCTTGTCGCAATCGATTTGAAAGAAATGTCGCACATTGCTACAAGCTAATCCTTCGGTGATCATGAAAACCGGAGGAACGCAGTAGACGCTTTTTCGGCGACCTCGATCGCTGCCTGAAATAATTGGCGACTATTTTTTACTCTTTTTTTTTCTCATAATGTTTCGTAAGAAGATCATCTTGAATTCTTGGCTTTATTATATGCAAATACCTTTACATATATGTACTCATTAAAAGCCATTAAAACGGTGTAGATATAACAAACAATAAGGAGGCTTAATAGTAAAGTAGGATATTATTCAGCTCAGCTTTTTACAAACGTTTTTTTTCATTATTTTTTTATATTAAATTACGTTGCTAAAGGAATAAATTGATTATTTTATATCTCTTCAATTCTGAAAGAGATATGTGTGATGAATTGGACTAATTTATAAACGTTACATATATACATTTTTTCGTTGAATAAGCCTGTCATAGTTGCTACACATGACATATTTATCACATAGAACTTTGGTATATATTAAAAAATTCTTCTGTATTTTCAAGAGATCTCTCTTGAAGAGAGGTCTTTTTTTGAAAAGTCTTGAATATGATTCCTCGTAAAAATAATTCTTCTTAATAGGTTTGTGAACTATGACATGATGATTAAATCGCACCTCGGTTTTTCTCTTCTTATTAGTTTTAAATCATTAACATTGTTGTCTTTTGTGCTAATCTACAATGTCGAATCGATGTAGAAGAACATATAACAATTTTTTGCGTCTATTTTTTTTTTATTCGCGTTACGTACATTCAAACGCGATTGTTCCCGTGGCAGTCGACAATTTTATTTCAGGTTAAGAAGTAGTGACTATAACACTGGTCAAGACGGTCTGCACTTTCCCCAACATTGCGCAACCGTAGCTGCGGCACCTGACGTAATGTGAACCTGATTAAATAACAGGGAGTTATGAATTTTCCTTTTTTCTGTCGAAAATCAGACTATACACGTTGAGATTCGTATTTGAAATTAACATTCATACATGTGTGTAATAATTGGCGTTTCGAGGAAGGGATCGAATTGTTATTCATTTCTGTCATTGTTTCTGAGTAATGATTGTTATAAACAATAATTGCTATTGCATAAATTAAAAGTTTGTATAATTAACTTTTTATAAATTCTCAATAGCTGTATCCGATGGATCTTAATTTGTGTAAATTGTCCATACAAATTTCATATAATGAAACGAGAGTATAAGCAATCTGTTTGTGGAAAAAAGGCTTAATTTGCATCTTTAAAAAACTAGTGGTGACACAAAAAAAATTAAATTGCCATTACTGTCGGCGCTAATACTGGTTAAACGACGAGGGGACATTCCCTATCATATTTTTCGTAGAGAGAATAATAATTATGCACGCGCAAGGACATATTAATCGCCGGATATCGCATGAATTTCCAGACGAACAGGCTCAGATACAAAATTACACGGATTAGTGTGCTTCGTGGAGACTGCAACGATAAAAGAAGTCGCAACGGATCGTCCGCGGCTGGCTGATCGATAATGATATAACCAGGAATTTGTAAAGCGCGACTTCCGGTTGCATACAGAGCTAGCTCGAGCCAAAGTTCGTAGGAATGAAGAGAGGTAAAATCTGCGAAGAGAAATATCTGCTGGACCACCGAATTTGCAAATCGTGCGAAAATGTACTTTTGTAATGGGATAATACTTGACTCTTGTCTTCAATCCTTCAACATTCGGTAAACAACAAGGATAAAATGGTGAAATTGATAGATTCGAGTTTTGAAACACAACCCTGATGATTCTCGCATCGTAAAATTACCATGCATTTTAGTAAAAAGAATATGACTTACATATGTAATGAATAGAAAGTTTAATATGCTAAAAGATAAACGAGCAAATTAAAGATGTTCCTAATTAAATGGTATATGTATATATATATATACACACATGACATTATAATTATTTTTCTCCGCGTCATATATATTTCACGCATTTCATTATGAACACTTTTCATTTGCTCGTTTATCTTTTGGCCTATGAAACTTTCTATTTATTATTTTTTAATATGCATTATTTTATTACATTCTTTTACGTTCTTAATGCTAGAAAGGTAGTATCAGAAAAGGAGTGGATCGTTATACATGCTTTTATATCTCGTGTGAAACCGAAAGTAGATTGTAATAGGGGGCCGCAAAAGCGGATGCTGCTTGACAGCAGCGGAATTTTTATTTAACGTCAAGTCGAAAAGTGAAAGCGTCCGCAACAGTCTGACAGAAAGTACGTATGCCAATTCGGTATCTTTCGACCTTGAAATAACCGTAGTAGCACAAATTTTTACATACATACCTTCTCTATCGATAGTATTCATATGCGATAGAATTTACAATTTGTCATACCGCTTGACGTCACATCTTTTTGCAACGTTTTTACTACACGTCGCAATTGCTGATAATGCTGTTTTTGCGATAATCAACTTTTTCGATTGCTGATGACGTCGATGTAATAATCAGTGAATAATTAACCGGCAAAAGAGCCGGTACATTTGTTCGCTCTATAAGCGAAAGCACAAGAATTTTATCTCGCAGAAGAGAGCCTTGAACTCGTACGGTTTCTGACGAAAGAAGAATACCCTAGCAATTTTATAATTTTTGTATTTGTCACGTTTTGTTAGAAAGTTATGCAAAATAAATAAACTCCTCGATAAAGATTTCCTTCAAATCTCCGTAATTTCTCTTCCTTGATTTTTTTATACTAAATTAGACTAGTATAGAAACATTTTACACTATCACGATAAATTGAAAATCTTTATGCCAATATAAAAAATTAATGTTTGTGCCAACATTTTTAACTTTTAAAAGTATAATAAACTAAATTTATAAACTATTTAAAATAAATAAAGTTTTAATATGCATAATAAGTATATTACGCACCACATTATGTATTATTTTCTGCAGCTGTGTGCGATTAAAAATAAAGTCGTAAACGTTAATATATTTCGTACATGTCTTGCAGCATAAACGTGTCCGAATTGCATTAAATGCAAAAGAGTTCCGATATAAATATAAATATATCACGCGAATTGCAAATTCAGTTCGGTGCCATAAAAGTAATGGTAAAAACGATTTGTCAAATGTTTCTTGTTTTTTAGTTGAAAATTGTCAATTAAAGAAATTAAAGAATGCTTGGAACCATTTAAAAAATAAACGTATATAGATCAACATATACGCGTTGTGCATTATATGCAATATATTGTATATACCAAATAGTAATAACCGAATTATAATAAATATTTCACAAATAATAATTTCGCGAACACAATAATTTACATTTTATAATGATTTTCTCAGTGAGTAGTGCGCGACCTTAAAAGACTGTTAGATAAACATTCCTTTTTGTAACACCATTGGTCGTAGATTATATATTTTAATAAATAAGTTTGATAGCAATATATCTGTTAAATATTTATGCAAATACTCGAATTCGAAGTCAATATATCAAGGATACGCGGTATATCTTTGCAGATCTGTTCGCGCAAAAGCGAAAGTCTTCGCTTCGATGCGCATACATGATGACTATCGGATCAGACAACAGCACGCGATCCTCATTACGACCATCGACGAAGACTAGGATCGGTCTTCCCAAGATCTATTCGAGAGACATATGTATATAAGTTTTTTTTTGTTATCGGTGCAACATCAAGTAGTCTTGACCTATTTCGAACTATTTTTTAAAATAATCTCCTTATAATTATTTTTATATTTTACATACCTAATAGGCGATTTTTATTTTTATTTTTATGATAGGCAATTTTCATCTGTTTGTTGCCACGTGTTATGTACATAAGTATATGTACTCATTATTATGTAATTTGCTATGCAACTTCTTGTTCGATTGAAGTAAGTTTCGATCCGATAGCTCCTATAAATCATGCTTACAGGTGTCGAACGATAAAGCGGACAATGTACGTAAATAAGAAAATATCATGGTATTATCAACGAACCAGGTCGCTAAACGCGGTCGAAGACATGGTGTAGATGTGAAAGCGGTCAGTCCAGCTGCTGCTGGATTACGTAAATCCCAGGAAGAGCGATCAAACGTCTCTGACGAGAGTACGTACTGTCGATACGCGACATCGATATTCGGACACACGCGAATTCCATTAACCACGTGCGAATTTAAAACTGGGGTCTCACGTCCGAGATGCGTGGCATGGCCTCGGGACCTTTCGTGTCTCGGTGACGAAGTATTAACGAAACGTGACATAACAGAGTAAGAGAAACTTATCGCGAATACTCACGTAATAACGTGCTTAATGGGCGCGTCCATAATTAAACAAGATTGGTACGTTATTCATGGAGGCGATGTGGGTTCGAAAGAAAATGTGAAGTATGCTTCCCCATAATAGAACATATTAATGTTGTTTTGATAGCATAAGAACTTAAAATTCTAACAAACTACCTTGAAGAAGGCATACTTCTCTATGAAATACGTGTAGATGTAAAGATACAAGTTGTTCGAACCGCAATTATCATCGATTGTATAAAAAGTAAGCCATCTACACTTAGCGATGCAATTATTTGCATTTTAGTATTATGTAACTTTTTAACGATTGATGCAATAAGTAAAACGTGTTCTTTTTATTAATTTACAATCGCATACGACTCATGATAATTCGCTAATTTTTTAATCAATTTTGAAGAACGTGACAAAACAAACTGTGATAGATAACTTTTTAAACTGTTCTGATGGACCGACTCATCGCGAAAATACGATCGACGTGCTAATGTTCGTTAAACAAAGGCGTATTAAATTATATTTGTTTGCGTCATTAAATTGATATGCGTGCGTAATCTTTAAACCAGCATATCTTTCTTGCACCGTATCATTACTATCATGTCGATGAGTTTGGCATTATAGTTGACTGGCAATTAACTGAACAAACAAACGCTCTCTTTTAAAAATTAATAATGCATTGGTCTCGACACCGGACAATGTATGCGAATATACGTACATTTTGCTATTTGTTTATGTCACTAAAGTTTAAGCTGGATAAATACGTATATTGGTACTTGATATGTTCGTCCTGCAGTGTTCTGAGATTTATTAGGTAAAAAAAATACTAATGATTTTTCTTCGATATAAGAGAAGCTTATGGCGTTTAATAGATAAGTAAATTTGTGTAGCACATAAGAGCAGCAAAAATACTGATTAAAAGATTAATTCATGTGGATTTTAGTTTTTCAAAATGTTATTATTGCCATATATTTGTTAATAAAATAGACAGAACCCTAATAACTTACTGAACAAATATGATAATTTATTTATAAACATTAATAAAGATCTGATACTATTATCTCTCCGTCTTCCTTCTGTCTTCCCCGTCTTCCTCCCTCCTCTCTTTCTCTCTGTCTCTCTCTCTCTCTCTCTCTCTCTTTTTATATTATACATTTACTATGGTATATGTGTAACTAACAAATAATTAATAAAACGAGAATGATTTATGTCGCATTAATTAGTACCATTATTACTTGTACCATTATTACAAGTACCATTATTACTTGTGTTATCTTTTGATGCTTGATTTTAAAAAATTTTATTTGTTTGTCGCGTCATCACATGCAATAGTAAGGATATCATTTGCCAATATCAAAATCCTATTAAGACTATTTATAATTATTAATTTTTATTGAAATAAAAATGGTTTAAGTATGTCAGAAGACATACTTAAACAATCGTGATGTTTTTAATGTCAGTTATTAGTGCTCATTTATAATACAGAAAGTCATACTTAATATTCAATAGATATAGCATAAACAAGAAAGAGAAAAAGAAATGGAAAAAAACAGTAAGTGTAAATTTTTATCAGAGAAAACATGATTTTGGCATTTTGAAGATGAGATTAGTTTCTCGATTACAGGGACTTTATATATATGTACATATATTAATGATAATGACGTAATTAATAGTTTTGACATTTAAAAATTGTTAAGTATCACAGCTTATAGTACAGTTTATAAAAATAAAAAAAATATATTTTAAAATTAAAATAAATTAAAAATGTTAAACTGTACGAAGATCCAACAGACATTATATCCATATACAGTAGCAAAAGGAGAGAAAAAGAAGTTAAAAAAATATTAATTTATTATTATCGAATATTATAAGATTTTTAAATATATATATATATATATATATAT
>NW_017305375.1:5609557-5616225 GCF_001594115.1 Trachymyrmex septentrionalis
CAACCAAAAACTACTGCGTAGAATCAATCGAACTTTTTTCACAAGCAAGCCTTGCTATATCAGCTGTCAAAATATATAATGATTATGCGGCTTAAGTGTGAAGTTGGCTGTGAAAAAATACAATAAGTCCTCCGTTGGGAAAAAACGAAATTACTTTCCGAACAACCTAATATATGTATATATAAAGTTTTTAGTAAATATTTTAAAATTAGATTTAATAAAAAAGATTATTTCTTAGAAACACAATAAAACTTGTAATCATTTTATTTGCATTTAATTACAAAAAACTTCAATGAACTTTATGCAGCATGATGGTACTTAAGAACTAAATTAATCTACACTTAACACACACAGGTGCATGTATAAGCATATAAATATAATTGCATAGAATTAATCGATGTTTGCTTATACGTTTCTGCCTTATCATCAGACGTAAGTCGACTTTTAGATTGTTAGAAATGGTAACAATGCCACTCGCCAACATTAAAGAGACGCATTAAAGATGTCAGACATAATGTAATATTTACGTAAATAATTTTTTTACTAATCGTCTGATAACAAAAAGGACGAGGCACTTATAAAAATTAAACGAAAAAGGCATAGCCTTTAGTTAGTATTTAGTAAGTAGTATAATTATTTCTATTTTGTCAATGTGAATATGCGTAAGTGTTCATGCTATTAGAAAATTTATTTCGTGTATATTATAAAGATCACTTATCAAATTAATATAAAGAAGAAACAGAAAAATAATAAAAAAAGAGAAAATAATATAATATATATAGTATAATATATTATGTAAAGAATACGTTAAAAACGTAATCTTTAATGCCTTTGATAACGCCTTTTTTTTTGCTGGATATTCGTATCTTTTGAGAAAAAAAGAGGTTTTTGCAAATCGATTGCTTAAAAACTATTATTCTATATTTAAATCAAATTTTAATGAAAACCTTTAAAACTTACTCGGCAAAATCCAAAATTAACGCAGTAGCTTTCTTTAAAGATCATTTTTTAATTTATTAGAAAATTTTGCATGAATCGACAGTTTTTGATTTTTTGAAAATGACAGTTTAGAAGTCATCAAAGTTGTGCTTGCAACTGTGACAGATAGACGAATTAATTATTTTGCATCTCAAAGCACTTACTAAAACGCATATACTAATTTGAGTCAAAATCCTGCCGAGGAGTCGACGTCGTGGTGCCATCTCTTGGAGGAAATACTTAGCAAACGCATTATACCTTGAAGACACATTCATGGATAAGCATCTGCGATATTGATTGCTGAAGAATATTACTGCGCATTATTTACTCTTTTAATAAGCGTAGTATGAGTCTTTTAGACTTGATAATATTCTTTTGCTCACATAATTTATTGTTTCTCAGTATAGGAATCAAAGGAAGAAGTAAATTTAAACTTCTTAAATTTAATTCACTTCCTAAAAAAGAAGAAACTTTTAAGAAAGTATATTATACATTTCACTTTATAAACTTTTAATCAAAGTTCAAATTTACACCGTCATGTTTAGATGTCGAAAAGAAAATTTCGGATTAAAATATATATGCATAAAAGAAATATTTCTTATTCCTTTTTATATCTCAACGGAATTTGTGTATCTAATTTTATGTTATCAGATGAATAATTGCTGAAAATTGTTTGGAAAATTTGTGGCATGCTAAGATCTCACGCTTGGCACATAACAATTGTCAGAGAGCAATTTTATGCTTCGGATGACACTTAGAGTGGCATCTGTTGCGTGCGTTCACCAGGCGTTCATAATGAACAAATCACGCGTTTCGAGTTTCACACTTCCTAGTCACATAATAGCACATTGTTGGATTATACAATGATATGTATAAAGCATGTCGTTGCGAGACATGCTTCTTAAAACCTTTCTGAATTTCTTTAAATTACTGTTTCAAGATCGAAAGAATCGATATTAACAGGTAATGCGTGATAGATACTGCAGAAAAACAGAAAGATAAAAGTGTTGTTCTAGTTTCGGGTTACACAAAATTTTAATTAATTCCAATCTCACATCTACTAACAACTTCCTACAAATATTTTTCTCAGAATCTCACAGATAAAACAGAAGGTCTATTAATAATAATTAAATATTCTTTTTGCAAATTATTATTTACTATTTACTATTTACAACTAATTTTGAAACGGATACACACAAACTCGTAAAATAATTTCGACATTCTTTGTAGCAACTCTAAATAAGTGTTTTAAGTAAAACTGATATATTCTATCTGGTTTATCTCTCTTGATCATATATTTTTACCGTAATTATAATTTTTGTATTGCTTTTTTCCTTTGCATTATTCCTTTCACGTTCTTTTTACATGCATTTTCCTTTTCTTCCTTTTCCTCTGCATTCTCGATATGTTACTTCATCATGGTAGGTTCTTACTGTATTTTTTTATAATACTCCTTATCATTGGCATGCAGTATGCCCAGAACAAAATTGAACTACTATTTAAATTCACCACCGTCGTAAATGTCTCGACAGCGAAGATGCGTTACGTGCAATCGTGCATCATGCATGCGTGCATTCGATTGCGTTTGTCCTTTCACTGTACAATGCTGTAGTCAGGCAAAGCACACGGCCTGGTCTCTCGCTGCACTTGCCGGCCATTGCCGGCCACTTTCACGTGCGATTGCGAACTCGGTCTCGCCGAAGTAAGCCGCGCAGGAAGGACTCATTGCTGTGTGGCACGCCGTAAGTTCCTACGTCGAGAACTACACTCGAGCTTGAAGAAAAAAAAAAAAGAAAAAGAAGAAAGAAATTCCGGATGCACTCGTTATGTATAGTGCGGAGTGACCTAAAACTCGTATTTCGAATAGTCGCGATTGGTTTCAAATTTCCTCTCTCAAAAAATTGTAAATTTTTGAAAGATTTTTTTGAGAGGTTCAAATTTGATTTGTTTATAAATAATAAACAAAAATGATAAGAATAGAGAGAATTATTCTTATATGCATACGCGGAAAGGATTGTTTTATTGAAGTATCTATAAAAATGTGATTAAATATAGATCTAAAAATAATTTTATTGGACCATCAAAATAATTATAGGTCTGTTTTTTATTGATTTTCTGAACTGGCATACACAGTGTAATAAGTTGAAGTGAAACAAATATACGTTTGTTTCACTTCAACTTATTGCACCGGTTCAGAGTGCAGCAATAAAAAAACTTATGTAGGAAGTTCAGACGGATTGCTAGAACGTCAAGTTCAATAGCAAAGATTTTTACACACTGAGAAAAAAAAAGTTAACTTGACTAAAATGCGTTTAGTTCATAATGATTATTTAGTTCAAATTTATATATTTAGATCTTTATTTTTTTGCAATTTATATATTAGCAAGATCTTGTAATTTAAAACACGTTATTTGTTTGAATTAATATTTGCTTGATAGTCCGTTATACTTAATTGAATTAATCAACTAATATTTTTTTGTAACAACAACTTTTTTTTTCAGTGCAACATTAATCATTACTATATAATACTTGAAATTTAAAATTTCTATACGCGCGTAATTATTTTGATAATCCAACGAAATTATTTTTAGATCTGTATCTAACTAAATTTTTAGGTACTTGAACAAGATCGTTCTTTGTATGAGACATTAAGATGCGATGACTTTACAAATTCAAATACCTGCATCTTCGGTTGATGTGGAAGGTTGCTCTTCACATCCGCGTTTAACATAAAACGATCATTTGTATTCAAAGCGAATTTGCAAGTTTCTTTCGTATCATTAGTTTTTTTGCGGCAGATTGCAAAATACCGCAGAAATCGTGTGTCACATTGCACAGATTTTGCTCTTATATGCTGGCGCATAAGTCACATAATACAATTGCAATTGCAATATCACACGATTGACAACTCCTGACGATTATGCATGCATAAACAGCGTGAGCTTTCTTAGAAACCAATATTGAAGAAAGTTTCGCTGGACCGTAAAATATGTTCGGCATGAATATACAAGAATTTCGATGTATAATTAACTAATCTTGTGGAACGAAATTCTAAATGCATTAATATTTGTGCAAGCGAATTTTTAGATTTCTACCTATGTTATCTCAAAAGAAATCTGCCAGAGAAAGCCAAATTCAGCTTCGCTGCCACATATTTTGCACGTGAGGACAAAACAGTTCCGATAACCAAATGACTTGGATAATAAGCTCAATTAATTCTCTCCTCTACCAGTACTTATTCATTTTGACAATGAAAGCTAACATTAAAGAAAATAAAGTATGTCAAGCACCTACTATGACGCCATAATTCGAATAATAAAAGCTCAGATAAGAGTTCAAATATGATCAGAACTAAAAAAAAAAGCATGAACTTATTCGTATAAATAGAATGTAAATAAATGGAATTCTACTTTCGTATAAAAATTCCGCAAAAGAAAATCTTATTTACTTCTTAATGTTTTATGTTTAAAAATTAAAATAATATATTCGCAAAATTTGAGAGATCTCTTTCCCAACATTCGAGCCTGTGTTACTTACCTGGGAAGCCCATCGGTCCAGCTGAACATTTTCTTTAACTTCTCCCGTTGCACCTGATCCTCACCCTGAAATCCTTTGTTATCCATTGTCAGCGCTTTAATTCCACTATTGTTTCACTTCGCGAGCGGCCTTGAAGCGGGATGAGGATTTCCGCGAGAACTCACGCGCGAAAGTTTTGCTGCTTGATTCAACAACGACGGTGCATCTTTTGTTTCTACGTTAAAAACACGTCATCCGGCACTTGCGTCGCGCTGAAAGTTAAATAGATTATTTAGAAACAATAAAATCAATAGGCTCTAAAGAAAATTCTAAAAAATAAATAAAATGCCGATTTGGGACATTGTGTGGTTATTAGTGTGTAGCAACGTTGATACGTAATGATTGCGCTATCATTATGTAATTTTGTTAATATATTTTTTTTGTACTGAAGAGGATCTTAACCGTAGGTTGAAACGTTTAATATTCACTTTGAATAAATAATATTAAAATACACATTAATAACCAGTTTTGGCTCACATTGGCATTTTATTTTTTAGATTATTTAGATTTCCTATAAATACAATAATGCATCACGATCAAAAATATATTGAATAATCAAATAAAATCCCATTCTCCTTGTATATTCAAAACAATATTTCTTTTTAAATGAATTTTTTCAGAACTTTATACAAATAATGATTTTTTTTTAGATACATATTTTGTTTCATCTTATCTTAAATATTTTCGGTAATTTAGATAAATTAAGATTGCTGACTTATGTTAACAGAAAATTCTTGTTTATTTTTTAACGTTCTTGTAATATTTTGAATACTAAGTTGCTTCTGAGATATAAGATACAGAAAATATCAATCACATAGTAAGTTTCTTTTAAACCTGACTTAAATAAAAATGTTAACGCTTGAAAATGTCACATTGTAGCAATTCAATTTATTACGTGCAGTTGTTTTGCATCTACGTGTATCTTGCGTGCGGTAATCCATTCTGTGTCTGCATTTGCGTACTATGTTTTGAGATTTACAAATTATATAGAGTCAGCATTGTATACACCTAAATAATATTTGATATTGCGATTGTTTTCTCGGTATTGTGTGTGTGTATAGTAACGCGAATTTCGAAAGAAAATCTTTCCCATTGCGCGGGAATATTATAATTGCTTTAATGAGCGCATGCTCATTCATGACAATAACAGAAAGTGAAACTTTAAACGCAACTTTATCGCGGCCGAGCAAAGTGTGCACGCTCGAGGTCATTAGGAAGAAAGCGTGGTATATAACGAACTGTCGGCCACTGAAATAGAAAATGCGGCCGCGCGTTGTTAGAAATAGCGATCATTTTCTATGACTTGTTAGGATATCTCGAGCGTTACGATGCAGTAGAACACGTATGATGCTGTTCGTCGTCACTCAGCAATTGAAAGTAAAAGGTCGTGAACGCGTTGATACACTTCGTTTATGGATGTTACTTAATCCTATCATTATCATAGCAGGTATTTAATCACTGGAAATCAATAAGAAATTATCATTACGTTATAAAGAATATAAAGGTTAACATTCAATAATTTCCTTTATTGTAAAATCGAAATATTTTTGTTGCTACTTAAAAAAATAATAAAAAATAATTACACATGAAAATTAAATTCTTATTATCATACTTTGATTATAACGTAATAAAATAATTTGAATTAATTTAAATGTAACTGATAATGATTGATAGATCATGATAAATTATCGTTATAACATTGTAACGATTTGTGATGTAATTAAGATGCTGTTACGGGTTTAACTGAACAAAGAAGATTCATTCACAATCTTTTACGACAATATCGCAATGACATTCTTGTAGTAGCAACACAAGTAATAATTCTTTCATCAATAGCACGCAACTACATTTCACGTCAATACTTGTCTTTAACGATTCGAATTTTTGTAGTGATTCATTCGTTATCGTACTATTATTATTATTATTAGCAGTTACATTGATATTCAATTGTTTCTACGTGTTATTGCACTTTAGGGAATCGTACGGGGAAAGACAGACAGAATGAAATAAGAAAAATCTTAGTATATTTATCTCAGTACATTGCAATGCTTCAAATATCAAAAAAGGGAATTTTTAAATAATGTGTTTTCGTGTAAGTAACAGATATTGTATAT
>NW_017305375.1:5616325-5631686 GCF_001594115.1 Trachymyrmex septentrionalis
GTATATTTATCTCAGTACATTGCAATGCTTCAGATATCAAAAAAAGGAATTTTTAAATAATGTGTTTTCGTGTAAGTAACAGATATTGTATATATATCTCTTGTAAATATTGCTGGAATATTCTTAGCGGATGTCATAAAGAAGAAAAGAGACAGAGAGAGAGAGAGAGAAAAGAGGGGATTTCCTACCACACGAATAGAGATTTGTAACGTCACAAGAATTTTGTAGGACTTTGCACCACGTTTGCCTTGACGAATCAACGTTTCTCCTGAATGGTAGAATCGTGTGTATACACGACAGATATTACCAACCTTACCTCTCCTTGAAAAATGTCCCAGACATTTTTGTGAAAGCGCCGGGGAATACCGGTCGCTTTCAAAATAAAAGACTCGCGTAAACATTTGATGATTTTGGTCAATCTTTCTTCAAGAAACAAAGAGCCGTTAAATCGCCGTATGGATCAAGTTGTAATTTATTTTTCGCTCAGAAACAATTTTAAACTATATATGAATATATTTTAAATATATTCACCAAGAATTAATTTTATTTATCTTTATAAAACGTGTGTGTATTCAATTATCTTATTATTATATTATCTGATAAAACATCCTGTAAAAATTTAGACAATAATTTATGAAGAACTTTCTTTAGTTTTAATCATATAAAAGTTTGCTTAATTGTCTACTAATATACTATAATGATTTATTGCAAGCATACAATTTGTTGATAAAATAATGTTGCTACATTTATCTATTTGTTATTAATGTTTGCAACAAAGCATAACTTACTTTCATGAAAGCGAAATTTCAGACCAGTGATTGACTATATAGCGTATGACATTCATGAATATCCTACGTCCGGCTAATTAATATATAGTATATTAATGTTCGAAGATGTGTTAAACGTCCGTACGCGGTTAAGAAGCGTGTAATCTCGGGAAATGGAATCCTATTACCACAAACCGCACGACACAATAGGTATTCTTAGCAAACGGGAAATTAAATCGCGCGAGAATGTGACAATCATTATCGACTCGCTCATAATTGACAAAATAGAGATTTATCTCTTTATTATAATTATAATGGTTTATGAAATCCTATTGTTATTTTACAAAATTATTTGAGTCGCGAAATAATAATTTAGTTTCTGTTACATTAAAGATACACAAGCGATAATTTTGATCTCAATTCAAAATTTTTTTTACGCAACGTAAATTCTTCAGATATTTCTCGATGCGTATGATGTTCTTTAAATTACTGACGCAAAAGAGGGATGAGTGCTTTCTGTCACATCCTATAAGCGGAAAATGCAGTGTTTACAATTAGAGAACTATAATCGTATGTGCTACTAGAACGAATGAATTATTCGCATCACACGTCACGATACGTAAGAATGATTTCGCAAACAATTAGACAACAACCTGTTAATACGCAGTTATTAAAAGAATCGTGTGGAAATTGCTATGAAAAGGTAACATATAGAAAAGATGATGCATAGTTAAAGATCCCGTAGTGCAACGCTTTAACAAATTATTAAACATCCCATCGCTCGATATTTTTTTTTAAATTGTAAAAAATTTGATATGTATATATATATATTTAGAATGTTCCAAAATTGACGATAAATATTTTAAAGATCGATTCTTTGTAATATTTTCAGCAAATCTAATACGAAAATGTCGAGGCTGATAGTTTTCATGTTATATACCTACATAACAAACACTTCGTAAAGTCTGCTCTCTGCATAAAAAGATAGCATTAATTATATAATATTACCTGGCGCAATTTGTTAAGTAATTCACTAATATTCAATTACGTACCTATATAAGTTTCAAATTTATTAATATTCGGTTACGTATACAATAATGTTAGTTATTTAACCTTTTTTTTTAACTTATATAACTAACGTTATTATGAGAACATGTTTTATGCAGTACCTGATAATTGCAGTTTCAAAAAAACTGATTTCGTATGTTACTGACAATATCAAAGATTTTTAATAAATAGTTAATAAAAAAAGAATTTTCAAAAATAAAACGTTATATAATCAGGTCGTTTAGTAGACGACTAAACGTATTTACTCGGTCGTTGACTCATTAACAATCTTATATCCTCAGGGTTTTACATTACTCAATAATTATCCAATATAAGTATCTAATCTGCGATACTGCAACACATGTAAAATGAAATTGGATTAGTATAATATTAATTATTTAATTTTACTACTCGACATATTTTACACAACTTTTAATAATATAATTTTTTGTTCCCTTTATTTGTAAATCTCAAAACTTCAAATATAATCCTGAAAGTTTTGTCTGTTCTACATACACGATTTTTTTTCTTTAACTTTTTTTATAACTTTAGAACATTTTATATTTACAGAAATTTTGTTTATCATTTTATCATTATTTAATTAATCTGCTATTATCCGTTTGATTTGTAGGTAACTTCAATTTTTCGAAAAGATCTGTTACTCCTTTCGCTTCAAGACGTCTTCTCGAGATTAATATCTTTCGGTTAGCGATGAAAGTAGGAAAGTGCAATGTAATGTATTCGAATTGAGATCAGAAACTCTTACTGAAGACAGCGCTCTCAGATAGTCAAAGGTATTAATTTCTAGCATATGTTTCTCCGTGAAAACATATCGCGGATGTACGGTACAGTGATATGCCGACGAGAAACATCTCTGTCTTTGTGCCAGCTATAAAATTGGTTGACTAAGCTTGTCAAAAAATTATCATCGTCATATATCTTGAGGTTGCAAAATTTGCTTAGTATTCTACGTTCCTTCGACGAACTTATTGATAGTAATTGGCAAAATTGAGTACGTAATACTGAACATGTGGACGTGATTTCAGACATCGTACGCATACACTTTCTCTCGAGTTCATTTCACGTATTCTCAATCCTTCTATTTCCCAGATTTCAAAGTTAAACGGTTCGCCTCACTTTGACCGCGTCATTTACATTCAATTCCATCGATTTATTATACTTTATTATCTTTAACATTTATTCCACTAAAGAAAATCAACCATTTTCGTAACTAATTACAACAGTGGAGAGAAAAATTGTAATACTTTTTACTTGAAGAAAAGCGGAATTTATTATTTTCTTTTTTTTTTTTTAATATTAGAAAATTCAACTTTTTACAAATCGAGAAGCGCGATATGATCAACTTATCATTATTTTCACGATTCTCACACCTTTTCGCGGATCGTCGTGAGAGATGCGTTTCGCTCCCGTTTGATGCCCTTTAAAGGATGAAAGCGTCGTTTCGTCAGATTCCCTTCAGCGTAATTTACACGTTATGCACCGTTGTGGAGAAACGATTTCAAAGCTTAGCGCGACTACGGATGTACAATACGACCGATCGGTTTGAACGTATTTCTCGCACTGACGGGACGGAGTCTGGTTGCAACAGACTTACGGACGAGCGGGCGCTCGAGCCCGCTCCAACACTCTCGAATACATGCAGGAAAAGTGTATCCACATCGCCCTGTAGCTGTATCCTCGTGACGTGAGAGACCGAAACCGGCTCTTGGCAATTTATGTATATATACATAACGAACACAAATGTAAATGCACCCATCACACACTAATATCCAGGAGATCCGTGGGACGAAATATTCCATTAAGGGATAAATGACCTTTCCGAAGGAGATCGAGTTTCCGGAATCGAGAAAAATCTCTACTTAGCCATCTTGAAATATAGTCTTTTAATATGTTTTTGATGAGGATTGTCGTAAATGAAAAAATATCTTCGGTTTTCAAATTCTATAAACTTTTCTTTAGATTCTTCAAATCCCGCTCTCTTGCTTTCGTATATAAAGTAATATAAAGATTCTCATCGTCGCTAATTCGTGTATAAATTGGAAAAATTTTCTACAAAGTAAATAATAATCGAATATAAATCAGCGATAAAGTTGTTTTTATTGCAATTATCAAAGGTTATATAATTTGAAAATCTCAAATATCATTTCTTAGAACGTGATTAAATTACCTACATATTTGCATTAAACGTTCCATATTTTTATATTTCTGAATTTTTCACTAAAATAATCGTAATATTATTATTCTCTTATTATTAGACGTTGAAAATGTATCCAAGGATGCTTGCGAATCCAGATAAGTGCATCTTGATCTGTAATTAAATCATTATATAAGAATCTTTTTATTCACATATTAATAATCGCTGTGGTAATTACGACATACTGCACGCATTTCATTTTATATATAATTTATTCATGAATACTAAGTAAATTGTATATTTAATTATATGCGCAATTTAGCTACTAACATGACGTGCAATAATGCCAACAAGAGCTGCGATCTTTGATCAATTCGTATCAAGCTGTTCTTTGTCGCGGTGCAGAATTACATAAAAAAACTTTTGGCATTAATTAAAATAACGAATGTCAAAGTGGTTTTTTTATCTTAAATTTAAATACTACTATTTAAATAAAATTTAAATGTCAATAAGACATTCATATTTTTTAAAATGAAGAATCACATTTACTTTAAATATTTTTGTAAATATTTTCGCTTGTCACAGAGTCACTATTTTCAAATTACTTATTTAAAATGGTTATTTTAAACAGAAACGAAGAACTCACAGATAAGTGATTATTTGAAAAGTTGCTAAAAAAGAGAAGCATTTGGAAGAATTGAAAAATGGACATACTTTAAAATAAAATATCGTCTTTGTGTATGAAATCGAGTACTTCGATGCAAGTGGAAAAACTCGTCGCGAATATATACACATGAGAATAACCAGTTGAAGTTTACGTGTGTATTATACATAAAACCTGCTTCGCAATGGTAGGCATGTATATGTGTTCTGTTCACATTGTACGCGTACATTATACATATATACACATACATTCTAAATCGCAGAAGTGTATTTATCATAAATGAAAGTGTACCCGATACTATGTATAAAAGTATAAACCTGTGCCCCGTGATCTTCCGCGTTTTACGTTTAACTTTACGCGTAACTTTTACTATCCATGAATTCCTTCCATAAATAAAAGAGAAAGAAAATATATTCAAAAAATTTCCTTCCTTTATGATAATCGCTCGGCTCAAGTTGTTAAAAATTTAACACACTTCCCACATAGTCCGTTAAAACGGTGAATATTCATGTTTATTTAATAGCAGTGATTATTAATTGACGATGCTCATTAGCGCAGTTGTAAGTAATTCTTATTTGCTAAAATTAGTTAAAAAAAAAAGAGTCAAAATAGACCGGTTTGAACAAACGCGAAGATGTTTCACACTATATAGATAAATCCCCCCAATTTATTATTCCACATTTATTCTTAGTCAAGCTGCGTGATCTCGCTTATCAATTTTGTTCACGTAGTGCGAACACACGTGTAAGCGCTCGTGACTTTGCCAAGAAATTGCCAATAAATAAATATAATGCAAATTTTTTTAAAAAATAATTCTGTAAGTAATTATTTACGATGATATGAATAGAGATGATATAAATTATCATAAATTATTAAGAATTTAAAATAGATTTAAGATCTTTATTAAAAAGATGATAAATTAACTTTTTTTTAAATTGCATTTTTAAAATCCTACATGCATGTAGAATTAACGCTTGAAGTAGTATAAATAATAGTTTGTATGAATGTCTTTTCATAACACTTAATTAGAAAATATGTAATAACGCAATTGATAACACAAAATTGTGCTTAAAGATTGAAATTATTCATCATACTCTGTTATAATATTGAGAGAATCCGAAACTGATACATAACGCAAAATTTGTAAAAGTTTTTCTGCTTGTAATCTGGCTTTAAACCTAGTTTAGAACACTGAAAAGTACTTGTTCTTTGAGAATTTTTATGAACAAACCATGAAGCCAATTTTTCCGAAATTTTAGAGATGATTTGTTATACCTGTATTTAAACAATACGAAAGAATTTTTTAATAAATAAATAATAGAGCCTGTAATTCTTATCTAAAATTAAAAAAAACCCAACATTTTTTTAATTAGATAATATTTTATCTTCCTTAAACTAAAAAAATAATGGAAAAAAGTGTCAAATTGTAAGAACTTTGAACAAAAAGTAACGACTTCGAACAAAAAATTTTGACTTATTCATGCAGCTGCATTCATGCATTATTCATGCAATTGTTTATACTAATTTTTTAATAAATGTTTTTAGTTCATTTAGAGTGGCTGACAATTATAACTAAAAAATCGTGAAAGAAGTCGATTAGTCAAATATTGAATAATCTTGCGCGTCAATTTCAGAAAAGTGATTTTGAAAAGAACGCGTTTAAAGTTTTTGGTATCGAAAAGTACTGCTTTTTGGCAACTTACCGCTAATCTATACTATTCCAGGCCCATACAGAAACCTTCCATTTCTTCATAAACTCGTGTTAGTTGCAATCTACGAACAGTATGGATTTTTTTCTACTATTTAATCAGCACCGTTCCTGCCGTTTATAACTCGCTGCTTGTCGTAATTGTCGGCGACATTTACAATGTTGGCCAATATTTATTTCTCCAGCAACTACATTATCTTTAAAATGCCAGAATAGCTTTCATTGAAAGTACATGCGGCAATGAAGGCGGCGATTTTGATAATCTTTGCGCCAGAATAAGTGTTTTAAAGCGAGCGACCGAATGGGGTGGAATTAAAACTCTTGTTTGAATTGTGCCCTCTTTAAAAATGAACATCTACTAGGTCAATAATGCTATGCTAGGAATCGAAAAGCGGACAATAGGCATTTCTGCCACGCGCGCTGTATATCTGAGCGATGCGTATCATCTATTCCTCAAGCTGTAACTACAGTAAGTATTTCAAATTTCAGTCTAAAACTTTACCAGTATTTTCCGAGAGTAATAATACTAATGATTGAAATTAAAAAAAAATCAAAAATTCTGACCCTCTAAACTAGGTTCTCTTCTTAAGCAAAGTAGATTAGATTTTCTAATGAAGTAATTGTAAATATAGCTTAGCATTTAATAATTTCGCTCATTTGTACGTAAAATTTATATATCAATAACATTCTAGGTTTAACTAACACGATTTTTTGCGTCCTACATAATTATTAAAATAAAAAAGACGTATCATATAAAGATTTATTTTAAGTTATCAAAAATTCGTGTTGTTTTATGAGAGAAAAAAGATCATAAATTTTTGTATGATCTTTTTTCTCTCATTCAATCTTATTGTTTGTGAGATTATTTCTTTAGATTATATATATGTAACGTAGTAAATATTGTTTACTTAAAATAACTTATTTGCATTATACGATATTCAGGCACGATTGAATTGTATAAAATATAAAAGAACCTAATTTTTCATATTATTGAGAAATTAGTACGATTTTACATCCATGATATGATAATATCATGGTGGACCCTTTATTATCTATCGTCGAAATCTCCGCACGACAAAATGTCCGCGAAAGTGTCTTGGTAAAAAATATTTTTATATATAATTGTACACATATAAATAATTATATATGATTACATAAAATTACATATATAAAATATTTTATATAAATCCATATACAATTAAACAAAATTATACATACTAGTGCGAAAATTAAAAGCTGTAATTAATTTAGTTTTATTGCTAAAATAATTATTATTGACGAGCAATTCCTAGAATGTACACAACAAAATTAAGATCAAAAAAATGTATTTGGAAATAAATGATACTTTTATGATACTTATAAGCATGGACGTATTCAGAGGGGAGAGGGAGGGAGGAAGTTTAGGGATTCAAACCTTTTCAAAATTTTTTATTATTTCATTTTGAGAAAATCCCGTTAACACACATCCTGATAACTCACATCAGTCGGTGCTATAATAATTTTTCGCTGCTTTACTAATAAGAATATTTTATTTTTAATTGGTCAATTAGTGATGAACATATATTCTGTCAAATTCTTTCATTTTTAAATGTAAAAAACATACAACTTTACTTTTGACTTTGTGTGAATTTTTTGCTGTTATATAAACTATTTTTTTCTTGTCGTTATGAGACCATATAAGTAATTTTTAATACTTCTGTTAGTTTGAGCTTTGACAAAATATACAATATATAAGAAGAATTTTCGTAAGATTTTTGTCTCGAAAAACAGACTATTCTATAATTGATACATTCAATACTATCGCTATTAAGCGCTCAGTGAGCTTTTGCACTATTTACTCTATATTTTTGATCTATATACTTATTTGATCTATGTGTTTAGATCTAACAGAATATATTAATCAAATGCAAAAGCTCACCGAATGCTGAATTGCTCAGAGTAGTAGTACTGTGTGGTACTAAATACACCCAGAGTATTCCATTCGACTAAATTCGATTAAAAAATTCGATTAAAAAAATTAACATAAAAAATTATTGTAAATGTTGCACAAAAACAAAATTAGTGCAGAGACGTTCTTTTTAGTACAATTATAAAATCTCCCCTTTTTGGTTCTCATTTCAATTGACGCATGGTACATCTCTGGGTTGATAAAAAATTTTCCTAAAAAAAATTCCACGGTACGCCCATATTCTTAAGTGATCATTTATCTTAATGTACTGTCCGCCCGGATAAAGTGTTACAACAAATTCAATTAAACGCACTCAGTGCACTGGAATGCACATTAAAGCCGTACACAAAATAATGTAAAAATATGTTTATAAAATAAACAAAGAAATTGATTAAATTTTGATATTCAATATATTTTATTGTACTATTAAGTAAAATATGTATTTCATAATTCGAAATATTTGCATTTCATACTCAAATTAAATCAATGCAACGATTTTAATTTACACCAGTGCGCACCAGTACTTCCAATCGAATTCGCCATTAGTTTATTCAATCAATCACATATAAAATGTAATTTATAACATGTAATTGATTATGCGTTGTAACGTCAATTCGACAAAACATCGCTCGTTTTATTTTATTTTATTCAAAAAAAATTCTACTTTTAATATGTGACGAATTTTGCACTCTTGGTTCGAGGAATATTGTACAAGATTATCTGTGACCTGTCGGAAATGCAAGCTAGAGATTTATCTCAATTTAGCTATGCAACTACGTTGGACAACTCGTGTCCTTATCAGAAGAGTCACATTTGACATACCATCACAAAATTGCGACAATGTTTACGTTTTTGTAATATGTGATATTATATAATTGTCATTATCTTAAACTGAGGATAACTCAAATTTAGAGTCAAAACGTTCTTTGAATTTTAATATAATTAAATGTATTTTCGCTTTAAAAACAATTTGCGATTGGTCCTATAGTCTTGAATGATTTTCTTATTTATGTTTAAAATGTAATTTATTAGTGCAGATAATACAAAAGTTACAATAATAATGTATCAGTTAACTTAAAATAATCAAATTACTCTTAAATATATTATTTAGATATTAATTACATAAAAGTATTTGATAATAATTAGATATCTTTAAGTTTAATTATGTAGTGTATTTTCATTTTTAATGATCTCGACTAATTCTTTCACCAGTTTCTTATCAGTCACATTAACGGAATCATCGTTATTGATACCCATCTTAACTCTGTTCGCTCCATAGACTACCATTTTTCTTTTTTTCGCTGATGCATGAAATTCTTTGGCACCGGATTCCATTATTTTACGAATGTTATCCTTTGTGATGCCAGCTCCGGGCATAATCACTAGTTTCTGGGCTTTTTGTACTAACGTTTTTATCAATTCTAATCCTTCCAGAGCAGTATTTTTCTGTCCCGAAGTTAGAATTCTCTTAAAACCAAGATCAGTAAGGAGTTCCATCGATTTGATAGGATCATTCGTCAGATCAAAAGCGCGACTGAATGTCACCGGCAAGGGACAAGCTGCGGAAATAATCTTTTCGCATGTAACAATATCAATCTCGCAATCGGGAGTCAAGGCACCAAAGACAAATCCATCTACGTGATGATCCTTAAGAATTTTCAAATCATACAGCATGGCATCGATCTCTTCGGGACTGTAGATGAAATCACCGCAGCGAATGCGGATCATAACATACAGCGGAATCGTCGTGAAATTTTTAATTTGTTGAACTAAACCTAGATTAGGTGTTAAACCACCCTCCGAGAGAGCAGAACAAACTTCCAATCGGCTAGCACCACCTGCTATCGCGTTTCTAGCGGACTCTAAAGAATCGATGCAGATCTCCATCTATAAAATAAAATAATTGATTAATTAGGTGGTGATTTATTTTTTAATACGTATTGATGCGTCTGCATTTTTAAAAAATATAGTTACGAATTTCCCAACTAGAACAACAAGTCATAGTAATATCAAAATGACTCTGAAATGGTCATTAAAAATCATTTTTCAATCATCTCTGATTCATTTCAATGTTATTGTGATTTGTTGTGCTGCTTGGATTTCTAAATTATTAAAAAATTAATAATTAGCTTTATGACAAATTATGTATTTAAAAAAAATAGAAAAAAAACTGATTTACTTAAAGCAAAATTATACTGATTCACGAATATTTTCTAATTATATTTTTTTGTATTTTTAATTGTTCTTAACAATAATAAAAATAATTTAATGTTTAATAAAAATATTTTTTTTCTCTCTTTTTTTACTTTTTATTGTGAATAAAAAATTATTAATTAAATGAGAAAAAAAAATATAATAAAAACAAACTTTAATCTAATCTAATATCATAATATAATGTTCTAGTATATTTATATAATGTACATACAGCGCATTATAAAGAAAAAATATAATATTACACGCGGACTACTACTAACAGATATACAAAAAGTGTATACCATACGACATCGTAGAAATTTCATCATATGCTGACAAAACAGTGTACAAAGAAATTTATAAATACATATATTATCGACTGAAGGAAATAAAAATTATTCTCAGAATAATATTCTTGTTTTTATAACATACTGATTGAAACAAATAAAAAATTGTTGACTTACCTTCTGCTTGATTTGTAGTTCCTCCATTAATAATTACAGCTTCAAATAGATTCGATTAGCTTGCATTATATAACTGTATTCCAATTATATTATTTCTATTCAATAGTAGTTATTTTTAATTGATAAATTTGCATTATTAAAGACAAAATTACATACATATATATTTATTTTGATAAGAGTTCGTTGCAAAAAGGTATTTTAAACTTGTGTGAAAGAGCTGCATCAACGGATAGCTGCAGCACTATATAAATATGGCTACCGCCTGACGCCTCTTACGCGCGAGTCTCGCCATCTGTATTTTACTTTCGTGATATATTGCGTAATGATAACGATATCATATTTGTTGACTGCAAACTGCCACTCACTTTTGACGCAGATATTGTAAAGCGATAATAAAACTAAAAATATGAAACTAATTATTCTAAAATATTTTTTATAATAACGATAACGTTCTATCAATATAAATATGTTTTAAAATTTTTGTTTTATCTACATATAAATCATATTTTTTGGTCTAGATGTAGATTTATATTACGGAGATTATAATAAATATAGATGTATAAAATTCTTATTTATTGAGGGACAGGTTCGGATACAAGATTTACGAAGCGTAATGTAATATTGTATTATACAACATATATAATAAAATAATAGCAAATGCGACGCACGTAAATAATATTAATAATTATTATAATATAATAATAATAATAATAAAATCAATAAAATAATAATAGTAACAAATATCAAGCGAATTTTATGGTAAGCGATGACAATAAAGTTTAAAAATTGAGAAGATACTTTATAGCACATTGTAATTATATCAAAATTAATTTCTTCGATATTTCATTGATCTTTCATTACGAACTTTAAAATACATTTTAATTCAACGCAACCTGACGAACCGAAAAAATCGCGCGCATTTTTCATTATTTCTTCGACATAATTTAAATCATATTTACGTTTTCGATTTACGAACAGTAAAGAAAATATGTGTGCATTCCTTTCGATTCATTTGTTCAACATTTGGCAAGATTTACACTTCGAAAAGATTTTCGCATATAGAGACCATTTTCTCGGAGCGAGTCTCCGATCATCGCGATTCATTCCAATTACCGTTAAATATACAATTACGCGTTCTCATATGTAAGCGATAATAACGTAATAAAATGTACAATTTATCATAATCATCATCGCGTTTTGACCATAGGTGGATCTAATTTACCATTCACGAGGGCAAAATTGTAAAAGATATTATATCTCTTCCGTGATGATTGACATACATCCTAAAATGTATTTTCGAGAGGGACTATTCCCTCTTCAAATCTTTATCTAGATCCACCTAAAATTCGACTAAAATTCAATAGCAATTTATAGCCAGGAAAGAATTGAGGTGGAAGACTTGGAAAATCAGAGATCGCCGTTCGAGACCGCGATTGGCGATGGGCTCGTGGAATTGCTGGAGTTCGTTGTCGCCCATTTATTCTTGTGCGGGTCAACACCGAAGCCCTCGTCATAGTTTCCCCGTGTAATAAAGAGTTGCTTGAAGTGCGGGATACAGTACAGCTTGCCGTTATTCAGAGTGAAGGAGTCCATCCTGTTTGAACACATTAATAATATAACTATACTTAACAATAATTTCGTAACTGTATTTAAGAATAAAAATTTAAAATAGAGAAAGGAAACCAAAATCGATTATAACGCATGTTACAATATTTGTGTATGTACATATTATATTATAATATAATTAAAATATTATTACTGCCACAGACAAAAAGTATTTCCATATTTATACATACATTTATATCATGTTAATTATCAAAACGTTTTCGATAACTGACACTGCATTTCTTGACACTTTTGTAAACTCTTCATTTTCTTTAAGCGAAATATGTTTAGTACAGGATATATTACAATTTTATCTACACCCAGTAAACGAAAATGAATTAAAATAGATTAAAATTTTTTTAATGCATACTTTAAATCCATGAAAATAGATTGAATGGATTGAAATAGATTAGATCCGAGCTGACATTAGTTTAATATTCGAAAAAAAAAAATTCATTTAAGAGTTACAAATTTTATTCCTAAAACATTTATAATAATTATACCTGATAATAATTACTTTAAATTAGTATTAAAAAATAACGCACTTTAATGAGATTTGAATCCTGGAATCTCTAAATTATGAATCTTCTACGTTACCCGTTACATCACTTCTTCAATTACTAAACATGTTATTCATTTTTTACTTCAATTACAACCAGCTAAATCAGTGCACGAAATTATATAGATATAATAAAAACATCATCATTTATCGGATAATAAAATATAAACAATTTACATTACAATAAGGTAATAAATAAAAAATAACAACATTGGGTAAATGTCGGATAATCTAATCTCGCTTGAACGATGTCGCGCACCGTGATCAGCGTAATATTAAGACTGTGTTCGACTTGATTTGCGAGTGTTCACATCGATCATTCATTTTACTTCTAATTAAAGAGAAACAAAAAAATATAGCTCAATTATTTTTACGTTATAACTTTTTTGAACTTATTATAGTTGGATTAAAAACGAAAAATTTCCTACTTATAATTTTGAATAATTTAAGTAGCATTTATAGTCTATATTTTTAAATAAAAACTTTCTTTATTCAATTAGATTGAAAAACTGCACTTCACATTGAGAATATTGAATTGAGCAGTATTCACAATGCACAGAATTGACTAATATTATTTCTAGATTCAACTGGATTGAAAAACTGCATTTCCTATTCAGAATATTGAATTGAGCAGTATTCACAATGCACAGAATTGACTGATATTATTTTTAGATTCAAATGGATTGAAAAACTGCATTTCCTATTCAGAATATTGAATTGAGTAGTATTCACGATGCACATAAAATACTATAATATTATTTTTGAAAAACATAGAAATATACTCCATGCCATTCCTATAAATGAAAAAAAATGCATTCAAGATTGAAAAGAATTTATTTTAACATTCATGAATATGTATTTCTAAAACTCTGATTTCCATTTTAATCCATTTTTGTTTGCTAGGGATATAATATTTGATAAGACCTGATATAAACAGAAGTTTACACGTCTTTTTCCATTACCTTAAAATGCAATTGCACTGCAGACACCGGAAGCATTGCTTATGGAAGATTTTGTTATTTGTCTCGACCTTCTCCAAGGGGTAGACCTTTTTCTCGCAGCTCTCGCACACCTCCGTGCATGTCGTCTGGATCTCCTGTACGATTGTTATGTCAGAGGAAATTTAATCCTTACGAATACTCCTCAATAACAGCCGGATACCGGGGATTTATGTATGCCGAATGCATGATAGATTGTGTAAAGAGTGATGCTCTAATGTGTAAGTTCCTAAGAGGAATATGTACATACACTACGCGAAGAAGAAGAAAGGCCGCGCTTCTCGCATCAAGAGATCTTCTCTTGATTTCATCCTACCCACTCCTCCCTTACTAGATAGATTTAGCACCTGTTTTATTTATCACTTGTGTATTATCGTAATAAATGTTACACGTGAAAGGTAAACAGAACAAGATCGTTATACATCAATAAAAATGATACGCTAAAAGACGCAGTAAACTAGACTATTATCGCTACCTATGCTATACAAATCAGAAGAATTCGAGAGGCCGTTAACAAGGACTCGCAATTTGTCACGCGAGATCTCCGTCAGCATCTCAGACAACGGAGCAGATCTTTCGCAAATCAAAATCAGCTTAGCGCTTCCTGCTACATATAAATCATACTAATCTCTTAAATCTCTTAAATAAATTCATAATTCGTAATTTGCGTATTCACAACGGAAGTTATTATTGCACAAACGGAAAAAGGAAGACGGAGAAATATTCGCTGTCGGGAATATACATTTTCGATCTTTCTTCCTCTCTTTCTAGTACTTAGATACATATCTAAAAAAAATCGTACAATGCTCTCTTTTAAGAATGGGTCCTTCGCTTGAAATTCGAGGAATGCAGCAGCGTTTTTACCCTGATATTATATGAAGTCGTTCACATCCCTGTGCTTCTTCTGTGAAGTATAAAATATGCCGAAAGTGGCATCGTGCCTCTACATTGACGACGTTCTCGTGTCTAGCAGCGAAAATGTCGTTTTTATAAGAATTTGCGATAACATTTTACGATCTGTGGCGAGTATAAAAAATAACGGATATGAGTACAGTACAAAAATGATAAAGCCATAGATAAGAGAACATTTTACTCACAAGAAATAATATAACGTTTTTTTATCTAGGATATAATACAATTACACTGAAGAAAAATGTACCAAATTTTAATAAGTATTTATTTGAGTATTAGCGAGATATTTATTATATGTAAACATATATATATATATATATATATATATATATATTTATATG
>NW_017305375.1:5631786-5671160 GCF_001594115.1 Trachymyrmex septentrionalis
TATAAATAAATGTCAAAGTAGTACTGTTAAAAAAATATTATTAAGATTTAGTAAAATTTTTCTCAGTGTAAGATTAATACGTAGAACAGATTTGCACTTTCTGTAAAACAACAAATACGTAATCATAGTTTATCGCACTATTGCACAAGTGTCGAGATGCAAATATACAATGCGTGTTTGCGAAATATTTTATTTAAATCACAAATACGGGAAAGCAGGCTCGAACGCGACGACACGAAAACGAAATTATCGTTTCCGTTTTTCCACACGAGTATAAAAATCTACTGTACCACGGCGCTAAGCTGTAAAAAGATTCGAAATTTGTAAAAGCGATCGAAATAGCTACGGTCCTAACCGCCAGTCGGCCCTAGAACACCTCGACAGTACCCAATACTTCCTTGTTCAGGCCTTTTTCGCACACATTAAACTGGAGAAAGCATTATCTTTTGCTTCTCGTTCATCATTCTCACGCACTTTTTTTCCTTTCGCACTCTCTCTCTCTCTCCCTCTCTCTCTCTCTCTCTCTCTCTCTCTCTCTCTCTCTCTCTCTTTCTCCATTGAACGTAAAACTTGGCACTTATGAAAATTAGAAATCTAAAGCGGCAGAGGAAGATCGTAACGATGAGGAAAAAACTTTGAATCTGTTTTGTTACATGTGAACATCAACGAGCCAAAAATACTTGTCGATGTTCATATTGTGATAGTTTCATTTTCTACATTTGCTCGGTATATTTCATACATGATCTAATACTTTATATTAAATAAATCTCGATAATTTCATTATTATTTACGTATTGTTTTAAAAAGTAAATCATTTATATAAAAAAATCAAAAAGGCATATTATACGATAAATCAGTCATCAGTTGTAAAGATTCCGTTCAAATTAAAATTAGTTTACAAAAAAATCGCTTAAAAGTTTAATAAAATTTGGCACATTGCAGTATTATAATAATTTACAACGTTTACTTCATTTTAATAAAAATTAAAATATTAAGATACCTAAACATCTAATTAATTAATTAACAAAGTAAGGAAAAATTGAATACACATCGTTACGAATTTCACTGCTTAAAAGCGAATCCATCTTATGTTTTACATTGCACGTATTTGGGTAGGAAGAATTTATTTTTTTTTTCAAAGACTCTTCCTAACAACAGTAAAGCCGACATGCGTATGACACAAAAGATGGACATTCGTCTTTTATTGTGTAAAGTAAATTAGTAGACAATAAAGTTCTCTCTCTGTTATATGTATTAGAATAAGTTGAGCGTTTTCTGTGTAATAAATATTTCCACGGATTATTGATAAAGCAAGATTTCTATTATATACGCAATGAAAAATTTTGCAGCTGTCCAATTCAAATTATCACTTAATAAAAATGTTTATAAAAAAATAATGATTAATAAATATAAATCTTTTCATAACGTCGTAATCTGCAAATCAATATAAATTAAATTCCTGCATGCTTTTTCTTCTGCATGACTTGGCATATGCTTCAAACGGTTTATTGCCATCTGTTTGGAATTGATTTTACGATAGCATATATCTTCTATTCTAATTGGCAATTGGACGAAACGCTCAACGAATCTAATAATCGCGCAAATTCTCATAGTACAATAACGTATTAACACATAACATATGATACAGTCTACAGGCTAAAATGTACTATATGAACATAACTCGAGTGTGTTAAAATCATTCCTAAGAAAACGCAAAGTCGTTACAATAATCGACAATAATCGAACATCTTATTGCCGTTTATTTTTTACTTAATGTACGAGATTAAAAAAAAATTGCCTTTCCAACGCGGTTCCAACTCCGCTCTTCCTCTTCCATCGACCTTCTTCTCTTTCTTCTCTCACTTTTCTCGTAATCGAATTAATCTCCTGTGTGTATTTTCTTCATCTCTTCTTTTCTTTCTCTTTCCTTTACTGCTCCACGTCATAAAAAGAAGAGCACTTGATTTGTTTGTGATTACTTTCATTTTACATTACCACACGACAAAGCGGACAGAATTTTGACCAAAATATCGCAGGCAGATTTCAAACGAAGAAAAAAATGTAAGAATAATAACGCCAAAAATAAAAAAGAAGATAATCACATCAATCATGCTCGAAATAAAAATCAATAAAGGAATAAAGGTAAAAACTTCGTTACTTGTAGGAAATTTAATTGGAACTTAATGTGGAATGTGTATTTGTTAAATTTTGTATAATTATTTCAGTTTTACATAATTTTCTTTTATTAAGTTATCGAGCTATTTTTATCTTTTTTAACTGCGAAACTGCAGTTTTGTACTTTTATTTCCCAATCACATAACAATGAACAATAAAGAATCAATTTTACGTTATAGTGAGTGGATTTGGTGAGCGAATTTGAATGATGAATTTACTTTTTAAACCGCGTCAACACTTCATTAGTACAGAATTACATCTTTTTGCAAAAGAAAAATTCTAGAGATATAATGAATTGATCTATAAGTTTTAGTTCTATAATATTTAGATCTATAATTTCTAGTGATGTAGACTAGATTGTTACTGTAGAGTAGATTGTCATTTTTCTAAAATAAATATATTTTTAATTCGTATTGTTTAATCGCGGATATTAAAAACTAAATAAGTAAATATAACTTAGAAATATATACCGACATTACAATACGACATTTGCCAATATCATGATTTGTGTATTATATGTTAATATAATTGCGATATTATTGCAAAAAAATTGAAAGCGGTAATGCGATGAGAAATTATCTTATTTGTTCTATAAAAAGGTATAATAATATAAAGAGAGTGGATAACATGAATTTATGTTCGCAAAATCCATTAAATATATGAAATGGAAAATTATCACATTAAATTATTATAAGCAATAATTAACTTTCATCGCAGAATGTACACGTATATATAAACATATTTTACTATTATAATAAAGAGTGTAAAAATATATGAATTTTCGTTACATAAAAAAGATGAATCACATAAAATAAAATAAAATACAATAAAATCTTAATCGTGCATTTTCTACGCATTGGTTCGAATTGCGTCAAAATGCTACAATCATTTATTAACTCGATAATATGCTAATTTAAAAAATATTAATTACTTAAAAATATTATATTTCATTATTTGTTTCGACTTTTTTGACGCAATACAAACATGTTCAACGAATAAAATACACTTATAGTTTTAACATATAAAACAGATAAGCACAGGCAGACAACAATTCAAAATCACACCATGCGCATACTTTACAATGCCGAATCGTCCATAAATAAAAAAAGGAAACTTATCGGGAAAGATATTTAATTTCAATTTTCTGACTGGATTATAATCGCAATAATTTTAGCTCTTTACTTAAAAATAAATATTACTAATACTTAAAATCGTAAAATTGCTATACATAATGAGAACAGGATAAAAATTATGTTATATGATTTTTTCAACTTATATTTGATTTAAAAAATGTTAATATTACTCGCAAATATATTTTATATTACAATTTTTTTAAGAAAACCACTACCGCAATTATAAACTAATCAGAAAAGCATATTGTTACGGTAAAAAGAAAAAGAATACGAGGCATATTCTCCAAATTTAATCAATTAAGTAATTAAAAATCAGGAGGAGTGGTGATATGAAATAATTAATTATAATAGATGCAGGAAGAATAACGATGATTACACAAACGACAAGTCACAATATGATATTGGATCAAGTCGAGGAGACGTGCGCGATTATATGGATCAAGAAAATGTACTTACCACAAATCGATTGACTTTGACCTTCGGTGTGCGCGGGGACTCGTTAGCCTGCGAGCCGAGGGACTCGAAACGAGCTCTAAGACTGCTCGCCGATTCTATGCTGGACTGCTCGCCCGTACCCTGGGCCATCTCTATTTCGGCGACATGGTGATTGCTGACCTTGCCGTCGGTCTCCTCCCAGTGCTCGAACTTAGCACGTAGAGTCTTGGCGCGCGCCGCATTCTGCGCTTGTTTCAAGAATTCGTCCTCCACCTAGCCCGATAACAGGCGAAATGATTCCGTGGATTATAGGGTGGAGTCGTGTCGATCGGGAATAAAGAGCTATTTTCCCGAAATTTTGTACGCGGGACAACGACCTGTCTCGAAAGTTCGTGCCGACTTTTTAAAGCTGTCTAATAACACGTTTAGGCAGTCTTGCTCTGGCCACTTTCGAGATTTTGTAGATCATCACATTTGTTAGTAATTAGGAAATTATATATATCCGGCGTGAAGAAAAAGCTTGTTAGAAAAAAGCAAAAAGAAGAGATAGATTAAAAAATTTCATAATTGAAATTAATAATTCAGTCTTATTTTAACGTTACAGTTTACGCAAGAAATACAAAACAATATCTATAGAAATAGAAAATTTTGAAAAGATACTAATTCGATGTTATGAGACATGTAACTTTTATATCGTTCTTATTGTAGTCCTCTTATATATTTATATCTTTTGTATTTCTTAAAAATTTTTCAATTTTTTGTTAATAAAAAAGTCTTGCACGAGCACAAACCTTATCAGAAGCACGAACGTAGTTGGGATCTCTCTCCTCAGCGCTTTCATCACCGTCGGTTTCCTCGCCCTCTTCATCCTCGCCTTCCTCCGAGTCCGAGGCCGTTGCTTTGGCGAATTTATCCTCGGGGGGCGGTGTGAAACGTTTCAAGGGCTTCGGGCCCTCCGGCAGTTCTTCCTTGCACGCGTTCTCTTCCATCTGCCGAAAGATGGACAGCATCTTCCTCGCAGTGTCTGTGCGCACCACCTCGTCCACCCTGTCGTCGGCTCTGACTACATCTGGATCGCGGTAAATCTCGCGATCCGGTGAATCCATCTGCGAAAGAAAATACATGTTTAACATAACAATCAAATGTAAGTTTAAAAAATCACATAACTTCATTATTATCCCGTTATTAAATAAAGCAATTTTAATTCTACTTAATTATTATTTTTATATAAGATAATATTGAACTATGTTTTCGTAATAAAATTATTTCTTTTATTATCGGAACATGTATTGATTTTTTGAATATATTTCTAGTTGACAAATTCTTTAACAAATTTTTTCGTCTCGCATCATACCGAATACTTTCAATCATATAGGAAGTATATTATATATTATTCTGAAATTATCTTTTAATTAAATTATATAATTCAAAACCATATCTTTTTTTAATTTAATATGAATAGATTTTAAAATACAAAGTAATTATTTTTATCAAAGAGATAAAATTAAATTGTACAAATATATTTTATATGTAAAGAATTAATTGTATTAATTATTTTAATAATTATTAATAATTTATGTAAGTATTTAATTTTTGTACATTAATTATATTTACTTCTTTCTTTTTCATATTTTTTAAAATTTTGTAAACGTATAATATATCATGAAATTATTGCAAGTTGAATATATCTTCGACGTGTATCAACATATTCATTTATCCACATAATTGATGCTGTTTCGAAATTCGTAGAGAGATTATATGATAAGACGACAAGGATAGATAATGCTCGATTAAAAGCACACCTATATTGTTTATCGCTTAATAATTTTAAACTAAATGTTTGAGTCATAATATTGAGTCGGCGGAGAACCCAGCTATAAGCCGGA
The DNA here is from genome assembly GCF_001594115.1 of Trachymyrmex septentrionalis. NCBI lineage: Eukaryota > Metazoa > Arthropoda > Insecta > Hymenoptera > Formicidae > Trachymyrmex > Trachymyrmex septentrionalis. Next base: position 5,637,416 of record NW_017305375.1, read on the forward strand.
GATTGAATGGCCGAAATGTTTCATTTTACAAATCGTATCCGGCATGAGTCACTTCGAGGATTCTGAGTCAAGCGTGAGTGCGGTTATAAATCTTATGTAGAAAGTACATATATAGACCTTTTTCTTTTAATAAAAAATATTGTTATAATGATATCAGTAAACGTAATATATTTCTGAGAACTTAAATAATATTTTAAAGAAAAAGTAGCTACATTCATGGATAAAAAAATCAATTGCACTCAAATTACAATCTTGAAAAAAATCAATGTGCTCATGGAAAAATAAATCAATAAGAAGCCATGCAACATACATAAGTGAATTAATAAACATTAGCATGCTTTGCATATTTCAACTAATTGTAAGATACTGCAATATAAGGGTTTCTATTATTATATATAAAACAGAGTCTTTCTTTTCGAGACAAAGGTTTTGACCCTTCTCAATCGCCTGATCGGTCTGTCGACGTTTATACTATACCTGAACCCAAGTGGGTCAGGTAAGTTGAAAACCTGATTGCTGTAGAGTGATCGAAGGTTGTTCGCGTCTTGCGATATTTTAGGAAGACCACCCTTGCGCTAGTTTAAATCGGGATGGGACTAGGACTGTTGACGAATCGACTTTAATTAAACAAAAGGGTTGCGGTACCCGCTTCAAGGTTAGCATTTAATGGCGACAAATTGACAGGTTTAAGAGTGGTATACGCACTCTGTAACGGTCAATTGCCGTCACTTGATCTGTCCATTCGCTTCTCGTTTATGCCAACGAATCAGTACTGCAGCAAAAAGTGTGAGTCGTTTATTTTGAGAACAAAATTCTTAAGAATTTAAAATAAGCACGTTATATATATTACTGAAAGGAAATAATTAAAGTAATTAGAATTGAAATAAATAGTTCGTATAATATGAATTAAAGACGAAAAAAGCGACTATGTATCATACGTTTCAATCATTCTTTGCATTATTAATTAATCGTTTTTAATTGTTTTGCAATGGAAAGATAGAACCGAAAAAAGATAACTAAAATTACATTGTACAACAATCAAATTCTCTCTGAAATATCGTACTACATATTCTAAAGATTTTTTCACATTGAACACGATGTCGTTCATAAAATTGCACATTGTTGTAGACTTTAAAAACAAGTTTTCATTTTGTTGTAAAGAAAAATGTTAAAAAAGTGACTAAAAACCCATTTCACCTCATTTTACTTAACATTCTGATGAGCTACGCAAATTCTGACAATCATGTTCAACGCAAAAAAATTTTCGGAAAATTCATTATGACACTTTGAAGAGAAAGAAAAGTGATTTTTGTCGAACAGTACTATAAATCGATTAAAGATATTGAATAATAAATAAACGTCAAATTAATCCAGTGAGAACTTTCGTTTGAAAATGTCAGGAAATGGAAAACCGATAATTTCCGTGCAATATTAGATTACATGACAGTTTACCGCATTTAGTTTTGAATTAAGGAAATCTCCCGTCACGATACACAAATGAGTTATGTTACTGTTTATTTTTTTAAATTAAAATTGTAAATATAAATATTACACAGAAGATTATATAAAAATAAAGAATAATAAATTAACAAGAAATTGACTGTAAAAATGGTGGTTGCTGCCGCAAAGATATTTCTGTATTCTCTAAAATGAAAAGCACTTCGAAAAGTCTCTAAATTATGCTTGAGAAGTCTCAAAATTAAAAATGCTTGAGAAGTCCCTAAATTAACTCTGAATTAAATCTGAAGATTACAATTTTACTTTCGGTCCTGACAAAATAAAAAGAAAAAAAAAAACGCTTAGTAATATCTTAGTCGGATTTCGCGCTGTGGTAATGGAGTCGAGAGGATCTACGGGAGAGTACTTCCAACGGAATTCCATAAAATCACCAGTCCAGAAAGGATATTTGATCACACGGTATCCCTCTGCCGGCACGTCAAGCGGCAAATCAAGCTACGGCGAGATTGCGCCCCCCCGAGCGACGTCCGTTCCTTCATCGTCGACGGAAACGCTCTTATAATCACACGACGAAGAGATCTCGATTGTATATTCGTCGGAGGCCACTTACGAACAATTAACAATTCGATGAAAACACATTGCGGTTGCACATATTAATCGTTCGCTCTAAATATGTCTGAAGTAATTGAAACTTTCATATGAAAGTCTCACACACGCAATTTTCGCTGTATCTGCAAGCGCATCAGAATGTAATCATTCAATACAGAATAATTTATGATTACGATCTCATATGTTAACAAACATACAGATAGTATTCCGAAAAATACGTTCTGCGATTTATACATTGAAAAAAAAAATCTTAATTTCGAAGAAATATTTCTTTGCTCGTTATTCAAAAAAATTATTTCTTTAAAACAATATCTTATTGCACAAAATATATTATTTTCAAAGAAATTTTCAATGATCCGAAGAAATAATTTTTTTTAATACGAGAAATATTTCTTTAAAATTAAGATTTTTTTTCAGTGTATATTAATATATAGATCGAATGCAAATGTAATTAAACAATTAATTGATGTGCAAATTAATTATTTGAAATTAATTATTTTCAATTGTCCGTAGCGGCCATGAATTGAAACTCAAACATTGCAATTTTTAGAAAGCTTGGATGTTAGATATCAAATATAGTACTTCGAAAAATTCAATCGCGCAGCAATACTCCGAAGTAAATGGAACGTTCATGTACATGAAGTGTGTAATTTTTATGGAAAGTAGAACACAATATTCCTCCTTGAAGAAACCTCGATTACCAAACGGTATCTTGAAAAATTGATTGCAATCGCAGAGCATAATTAACGGCCGCATCGATTGCTTTCCAATTAATTGCCAGAAAGTCTTCCCGTCGATCTTATAAATAAATATGTCATTCATAAAATATTAATAAAAAAAAAATCTTCAATTATAACCGGAGTATTAAGTCTCTAATTTCACAGTCTCTCAAAGAAGAATATGTAAATTATTCGCAGATCGTTAACTATGAACCGAAACGCTCATTATATCCAGGTATTAACGATTCATCAGCCTGCTTTTTGCACCACTTTTTCGGAATGTGCCGCTCAGAAGAAACTTCGGGTAACTAGGTGTTAAAAGCACAGTATTTCCTATCGCAATTACAGAACCGAAGCGTTCGTCGGACCGATAATTACCTTTCCGTGATTATTAAAGCCCCTTCGGCGAGCGGAACGAGACTGAGCGTCGTCGTTCAAACTGCGCGAGTCCGGTTCGCCACTTCGGCGCGCTTCTTGAGGGAGGCTCTCCTTCTCTTCGATTCGTGAGAAGTTCATACGGACGGCGCGACAGCCGGTTGCTATGCCGTTCACAAGAGGATAGGGGACCGACGGTGTGTGCCCTCCTCCCCTGGGAGTGTGTGTGTGTGTGTGTGTGTGTATGTGTGTGAGAAAGAGTTACTGCGAGAGGCCTCGTCGCGCGTCGCGCCTTCCCTCGGTTAAGGTTCCCGGGCCCAACGCGCCGGTACCCGGTCCGCTTGTGTTGCCCCGCTTGCTCTTCACGAATGGAAGGATGTAGGAATACTAACGGTAAAAGTATGGCTGCTGCTGCGCTGACCACTTTGGGAGGGGGTTCAAGGACAGCCCGGTTTGTTGGAATCGACTCGTTGTGTCGTGCGTTCCGCGCGAGGCGCATTGCCGCCGGTTCCCCAAGAGATGCGCGAGGCCCCCTTTTATTTAAGCCGCATCCGCGAACGACAGTGAGACTTTGATAATTATCGATAAACTCCCATCTCACGCCGGGGATGTATTGATAGATGAAAGAAGGCACGAGGGGTTGCTATCCCGGTAAAAAATTTTTCATGCGTGAATATATATAAATGTGAATAAACATACATAAGCATAAATATTCATAAATACGTATATTATATATATGAAATACGTCCATACATGTTCTCCTTTCTTTTAAAAGGAAAATTATTTTTTTAGTGTAATAGAAATAATAATAGTAATGTGAAAACATTAAAAATAATTAAAAAGGTAATTTTCGCAACTATTTGTTTTAGAAAAAAATCACGTTTGAAGAAATGTAAAAAAATTACTTACGCATAATTATATATAAAATTATATTAAGTAATAATTATGTATGAGCATTTTTTTTACATTTTTCTAAACTTGCTTTTTTCTAAAACAAACAATGCGAAAATTATTCCTTTAATTATTTTTTATGTTTTTACATTACTATTATTTATTTCCATTAAAAAATAATTTTGCAAAAGAAAAAAGGATGTATAAACATGTATGGACATATTTCATATATAATTATACATGTTATAAATATTTATGCGTATTTATGTATGTTTATACATATTTATACATATTCGTACATCAAAAATTTTTATATTTTTACGAAATAACAAACGTTTCATTCTTTGAACTCTAATACGAATATTTCATTCCTAAGATATACGTACAATATCAGAAACAAGATTTATGATTCGAACGGAGTACTTTCTTTGTTATAATAGGAATAAAATGTTATTTATAAAAAACACAATTTAAATACCTTATTACTTTTTTATCATTCGGAAAATTTGTTTTATCTGCAATAAAATATCAAAAAATTACAAGGGGAGTCAAAGAGAATGCAGGTGTTGCTTAATCTTGGACACGATCTAAAGTAAAAAAAATAATTAAATATATTGTAAGACTCGGCTTTACTCGGAATAAATTTGATTATATTAAAACGAGAAAGAATCCTCTTCAGTCTGAAAAATGTCGAAACGTTTGAAAATTACTATTAAAAGTTGTTTATTATTTCAATAAAGTTTTATTATAGCATAAATTATCTTACTAGGCTCTAATAGCCTTTCTCGTTTTAATATAAAAAAAAACTTGAAATTTACTTTTAATTATGTAGGTATGGCAATTATAATTTTAATAATTATAATTATCTTTAGCCAAAATTTGGAGTTGATATTTTAGACAAATTTTGAGCAATTAAAGGATAAATGTTATTTAATGGAGAGTTATGTGATCGGAAAATAATACAAAATCACGTTAGTGTTTTTAGTAGTCAAATAAAAAAATAAAACGTACATAAAATGCAGATGATTAAAGACATGATGCAATTTAAAACAGTCAAACATTTCTCGCAAACATTTCTCCTATCTTAATTGAAAATGAGATCATGCTGTTTCTCGTCAAACCAATATCTCCTTTTACAATACGAATTATCTTTTGTATCTCTAATAATAAATCGTGTTAAGATATCTTTACATTTTTTTTCTTTATCAATAACCTGAAAATCCTTCAGATTAAATCGATAATAATATCATTGATAAATGCAATATACTCGGAATACAATATAAATATATAATTATATACTCGTATGATAATAGTACTTTCACAAATAGAAGAAAGTCATTAAAATAATTCTCCAGCAACAGACTATAAAAACTTTATATAGGTATCTATTTTTGTTAATCTAATAATAATCAGTCATTATTAAAAATAAACAATATAATTTAAGCGATAAAAATAAAATTATATTCTTTAATTCGGGTATTTAATTATTCCTGCTTACTACATTCTTATAATTCCATAGACGGTAAAAATTCTTAAGCAAAATCACTCCATCAAATAAATCATGTAGTAAGTCATGACCGTTTAATTAGTCGACACGCATAAGATTGTTAAAGAAAATTAACACAAACATGAATCAATCAACGACAACAAAGTCGAAGGATCGAACCTTGACTTGACCGTCTCGAGGCGGCGTAATGCGAAATTGCTTCCGCTGTTTCTCCGGTTCCTTATAGGACTCAAAGAATTTGAACTTGTTCGAAATTTCCGACGTTTCTACTTGGATCTCCTCGGTCGCATCTGAGCTGCGCACCACATCGTCTGAGACTTGACGACCCATGAACGCCTTTCTCACAAATATTTCAAAAATTATCATTACTGGATGCGTTATTGACATTGCGTATGCGTTTAGTGAAGAACCTCACATTCGAAAAGAAATACATTTGCCTCGAAGGTATATTTCCTTTGTTTAACTATATTACTTTGAATCTTATACTAATCAATGTCACAATCTAAAGCCTTCTTTTGAATAGAAATTATATTAAACAAATTATTTAAATTTTTCAACATATATAGGTACTTACTAAGAAAAAATACATATTTTAATAATTTTAGAATTAATTTTCGAAGCTATAAGTGTTTAAAAGACTGTATATAAAAAATAGAAACATTTTATTCTCGTAATTTTAGCAGACATATTCATGTTTTAATAATTTTCAAAGTGAATCATAAGCTTCGGCTTAACTAAATAATGTACAATAGTAATGTATAATAATGTATAATAGATAAAAGTGACTGAACTTACATCTCGTGCACGTCGTGAGGTTTCGGTTGGCGTTTTTGGATGAACTGGCGTCACTGGACGTCCTGTTTTTGCCGCAGTCGCGTCTAGTTCCAAAAAGAGTGACCGGGACTTCCTGCTGATACCTATGTTTTGCGTGACCAACATATATTATTATAAATATAGATTATCATAAATCACTCATAAATTTAAACTGTCAATTAGTACAGATACTTTCACCCAGCGCAATTCGACAACTCATAACAGCCTATTTTTGTTCGGGACAAAAATAATTTCTCATATAAAGTCAACAAATAATAATATGACCTCTTAACACAGTCTTCTATTCAGTAGAGAGTTTTTGCGCGGAATGTCTCGTATTATAAGAAATACTAGGTTACTTTCTTTTGAGTTTTTCTCTCGAAAGAGTTCATATAAGACAGGTATAGATTAATATCTATAAGATCTTTAAGAATTGTTAATCTGTTATATAAAAATTATTAAGTGCTTTCATTCGCGTGCGCGCACGCAACTTGAATAACTGTTTATATCTTTAAAGTATGAAATGGTACAAACGACTTGTTATATATTTCTCACTGCAACTGGACTTTCGTTACATGGGTACTTCTAAGTTCATCACATAAATTCCTCTCCATTCCTATATGATCACAATTATAATGTAACAAGTAATGCGATCAAACATTTCGTCAGTCTATTTCAAATTACCATCTTGACGTCTAGGTCTTTTCGCAATTCTCTAGTCTTCGCGATTTGCAAGTCATTTAATTGCTGAAAGTCCATTTTATACCTGCTGCGATCACCTCCTCGTCGGCTTTCTCTGGTTTTGGTTTACTGTCAGTTTCGTCGTCTGACGCCGCGATTGGCTCGCCCCGTTCAAATCTCTCTTTGAGGGAGCGAGCGTGGGTAGTCGAGTGTTGAATCTCCTCTGCTGCATTTATCTTCGTAACACGGTCACTTCCAGCTACCGCCTGTTGATACATTTCCTTCATCTTACCCTGTTTACCCTGAAATTGAAGGAAAAGAGAAATTTAAAAAATGGCATTTTTTAAATTAAATTTAGCAAAGTGCGATGTAAAGGAAAAATCTGTCGTATTTAAAGAGCAGGTTTCTGAGGGAAAAACTGGTTAATACATAAACGTTGCGAAAGAAACGTGTGCAGCTGTTCTCTGACAGTTCAATTTACACTTTTATGGTATTACACACGTAATGATAATAAAAAAGACACAAGCATCTGCGTTAATATTATAAAACCGTTATAACGGACGTGTGACTTTTTTCTTAAACCAATAGTATCATAAAATAATAACAACGAAGCTCATTTCTTTCGATCTTATTTAATATTATTCTTTATAGTTTCATATGATAAATTACTGAAATTACCAAGAACAACCGCGAACGAATTCCTGCGATTTCTTCCTTCCTAGCCTCGCGCTGAACCTCGCGTCTTCCCTGCTGGCTGGTGCTCTCCCAACGATTCTTGATGTCGTCCATCTTCGAAAAGCTGATCGGTCGTTCGCGTGTAGTGCGTTTTGACTTTACGATTTCGGTTTCCACTTCTAAAATGAAAAAAATAAACACAATTACAATACAACTTAATACTTTGATTTTTATAATCAATCTCCTAACACCATAATATCACTTTATACTTAACTTTCATAAATTAAATGTAAATTGGTAAGACTTGTTAAAATTTAATATTTTTTATTAGTGGATATTCAATCCATGTGCATGAAAAAAATACGCGGGGTAAGGATAATAAATATCAAATTTCGTCATAAAAGATGAAGTCGTAAGTCACAAATCGATGACATGATACTTATTACAAAATTATGACATAAATATGATGAGATACGTAAGCTTACATAATATGTAATATAAGTTACCAAAATATAACTTATTTTTCTATGCAATAACTAACATTCTTCAATTCTGAAACTCTATCCTGCACCCACATAGATGTGTATCAATTGGATACGCATGACAGTCAAAGTGTTGACATATAAATTTTTTTATCAGAGACAGATTAAAAAATTTGTATTTAAATTGAAAATTTATATTCAACAAGTCTAATAAATCTATAGATTTTTATTGCGTATTTTCTTTTTTAATATTGACAGTATTTTCTTATTGACTACCTTCGGTTTCTTCTGCCTCCACTTCATCCTCACTTTCGCTGGACTCTTCATAAGGTATGCCATTGAGAGATTCGTCCGCCACGCCAATGTCCATGCCTTTCGCTTGAAATCTGGATGAGAAAACGTACGCAGTAGTTATAGATACTTTGCACACGATGGATGCGCCGTTACAGTTGTTGTAACATATTTACTCTGTATTTTCTCGAGTTTCAAGTTACAAGAACGAAACTGCTGACTACTGAATACCATGAAAACCTCGTTTATACCGACTTATATCCACACATATAACATACTAATAAAAAATTACCAATTTATATTTAAATTAACAATTGCCATAATAAAAAAATCCGAACATACGATATCACGATATCACGAAATCTTTTAATACGTTTTTTGATAAATACTAATTGTAGGAAATCAAAATCATAATATAATTATAATAAGAGAGAGGGAGAGAAATATTATATTTATATAAGTGGAACAATTTCGCGAATTAAAATTTTTATTATTTTTAATTAGATTTGAATTATTACTCTAATCCTCTATGTAAAAAATGTATGTAATAATTAATAATTGTATGCTTTGTCGTTTCGAGAAATACCCATCCGGTGAAATTACAGGCTTATTATTATCTTCAACAGAAGTAAATCTGTGTCACGGTATATCATGTTTTAAAATTATCATTGCTCATAGAGAGAGAGAGCAGTATATTATCTAAGAAAGACACAACTTGACTTTACTATCTAATATTTATATATATTTATACATATGTACTAACATTGTCGAGAAAATCTTGGAAATTTTATATATAGTATAAATATACAGATTTTTTAAATTAAAATAATTTAATCTGTAAAAATATATATATATATCCCAAGAAATATGTCACCGATTACTCACTTGGCCAGTTTACTAAGGATGCTGGGTGATCTCTTGACGGCGATTTGTGATGGTGATCGTTCGATCTCATTGGTGTTCTCCGTAGTAGCTTTCTCAAAGACCTGGAAGCGCGACTTGACGTTTAAGCTTGAAAGTTCTTCGAGTCCCAGATCGGGTTTGTCGGAAGCTGAAATTCAGATGGAAACCTTCTTACTTCCTCTCTTTTAACGATATTCATAGCTGTTCAAACATTTCAACGCCCTCTCTTTTTTTTCTCCGGCGGTAAACTTGTTAGACCACTCGAGAACGACAATTCGCGGAAAAAGCAAAGTTGCACACACTATATGAAAATTCTGAAGAGCATCGGAGAGAGTTAAAAGGACTCATATCGAGAAGAGAAAGTTGAACTTATCGTCGTAATATGATAACAAACTCAGGTCAAACATGAGCCACAGCGTTCAATTTCAAACATCGATCATGTTACGACTCTTACAAATTTCTTCCCATAGATGTCACATCGCATACCACTGCGACGAGATATTATCCAATTGTTTACTCTCGAGAGCTATTGATATATCGTATATAACGTAATATTATTCTTACGATTTACAATCGCACATCTCTCGCAAATAGCAATATTTATTTCTTCATTTCAATCCGCTAACAATTTTGCAAACTACTATATGTATGGCTCTCATATATTTAAATAAATTTTTTAAAAACTCTGACCGAGTTAAATGAGATAAGGAAGACACATAGGCAGATATGTATATACAATATGTTAAGATACTAATTAAGGAGATTTTACTCGTGAGTTTAATACATGGAGCGTTAAGAATATTGTCACTAAATGATGTTGGCCACTTTTTCATGCAGACAAAAAAAATTAATTTTAATATCGAGAGCAGAATTATGTACAAATTACATCTTAATTCTACGGAATGTATCAGTAATTTATATTGCTTTGTAGATCCCGAGAAATGCATGCCGACTAATGAAATGCCCGACGTTAATAATGATTCATGTCCCGTTTTATTAATCGGCACACCAATGCGGGACACGTTACGCGATTTGATGCACAGATAAATTTTCGATTCAGCAACCAATCAATGGTTAAAAAGCCACTCGCAAAAGGGACACATTGAGCGTTAGGAGCAATCGCCAGATCGCGTTCCACGCCACTCACACACGTTGAACGTTGTTGTTGCTGTTGTCGTTACCTCTGACCACATCGGGCGGCAATTCTTTCGGCTCGTTCTCCCGTATGATCAGCTCCGGCTTTCGAGGTCGCACTGCGGAGTTCACAAGACAACTCTTTGTCATTAACGATACCTCTCGTTCTCTCGGCGCTCGGACGCTTGCACGTAATTATACGAGGGGGAAGAGAAGAAAAGAGAACTGTAATTCTAGCCCCTGCACTAAGGGGCTTAATAAACTGGGTCTTAGACGACCCACTGACGACACTCGGGCCCTCTAAGTTATGTCCGCACATTAAGGCAGCCATTACACTGTATACCTGAATTCCATACACTATTGTCTTCATTGCACAGAGAACTGAGACATATTTCTTACCATTATTATTTATCTTTACATCAAGGATGCAATCTTACTTTTATTGTCTACAGTTTTACAAATTCATCATTTGACATATATATATATCGCGCTCTTAAAAGAAAACAAGGAACATATGAATACGTACAATTATGATTTGCAACGACTGGAATTAATCAAGCACGTCGTTAATCGTGGCGCGAAAGGAAATCACGATTGACGACGCCAAGAAAGCAAACTTTATCTCTTCCAGTTTTCTCGTCCATTCCCATATCGAAACATATCTATGTTTTTATATTCCTTTAATACACCCTGACTGAAGATTGGGGCTCACTTTGTCCGCACAAAGTTCGCCTCAGAGAGATTAGCAACGAGATGGAGAGACGATGGAATCCACGGTTGATCGTTTAAACGTCTACGTTAAGATTTAACGAGTAATTCGCAAAGACGATCCATTTAAGTAGATTAATATTGCGCAGGATGGTAATCATCTTACCAGGTTGGTCGGACTCCTCGACCGGTTTCGGTTGGAAGAGTTCCTTGAAGTGTGGCTTACAGTAGAGCTTACTCTCGTGGCTCTCATAATTGTCCACATTGAGCTGCTTACTGCACTGCACGCACCGGAAGCAATTCTTGTGCCAGACCAGACCCTCGGCCTTTGTCTGCTCCATTTGGAACACGACCTTGCCGCAACTGCGACAGTTCGTATTCGCATCGGCATTCTGACCCACCTGCAATGCACCAGTGCGCCAATTAATTAGCACCTTCACAACTTTCACTCTCCCCCCGTCTACGAAGAAACGAGAGGAGGATTCTCTAGGTTCGATTCGATTCGATTAAACGCACGCGTATTGATGTCCCGTACATGGAATTTAACGTAGCTGAATTTATCATTCAAAAAATAATAATTTTATTAAAGCGAGGATATTTAATTTAGGAAAGATTTGATTTTCGAATGTGGAGTAATATCAAAGGAATTAGTTACAAGCAAATTGTTCTACATTTCTTTCGTTTCAAACTACTTCTGAGTATGACTACAAATTAAAACGTCTACGGTTGTAAAATAAAAATTGTAACGACAAATGTTTTAAGTTTAATACAAAATAAATAATAAATACTTACTGCATTCAACTGCTGTTGGACTTTCCCCGCATCAACCGAACGCACATGAAGAACTTTCTTGCTAAGAGCGTCGAATTTATTAAAGCTCGATTTCTGTAAATACAAACGGCGGTAGTATCAGATAATAAGCGCTACAGTCAAGAAGTTTAGAAAGAAGAAAAAAAATAAAAAAAAAAGACTCGAAAATACGTTCCGCAGGCATTTATTTTTTTCTAGAATTATTAACGGAGCAAGAAAATTTTTCAGCAAACCTTTATTATTGTCGAAATAAAATGCAAGCAGAAATAAAAGAAAAAATAAGCAGATTCAAACAAGTCGTCATCATCGTGCGCAATTGGAAACTGTACGTGTAAAATTATTAAATAATTATAAATTGTCCGCATATATAATTGAGATATTCAATTTGTAATAATTCTCATAAAAAATAATTTTGATCAAAAGAAGGCAATATTGTTATGTAATTACGTTAATAACACAATACTATAAACTCCATTTCTACATTGCAATTTCTGATTTGCACGAGGATGACATTTATTTTTTGAGGAAAGATCGTACAAAGGTCTGAAAACGGATAAAATCAATCGTAAGCTAAGCAAGCGAAGCATATGTTTTTATCTTTTCTTGGGAGTAATAAAAGCAAGAAAAAAAAAAGAGGAAAAAATTCGGGTTGTACCTCTGTACGAACCGACCTTATCATGCTAAGGTTTTATCTTTTTTTCCTCGTCGGGGTCTTACCTCGAGCTTCGGCTTCTCGCATGCTCGATCCTTGTCCTTACCCTCGTTCGTTAAACTTGCCAAACTACAATAGGAAGCCCTCTGTCTCCCCAGGGGTTGGTTTCAGTGATTGTCAATTTAGGGTTTCACATGCCGGGAAGAGGTAACGTCGCGCAACAATGAGAAGAAATGGACCGCCCGTTAGTATGGTTTGGTGTAAAAAGAGACACAGGCGGATAAGATTTAAGCCGATTACTGTGTCTCAGGACGCAGCAGTTAGCGGATTTGCCGACATTCCGCAGTTATGGTGTCATCGAACGTCGCGGCCGGCGGAAATTTCAAAATTGCGATTTGCACATAAGTAGAAATATCCCTCACGCGGTTGAGGACGAGCGTGCGTTCTCGGAGGTGGAGACAACGCAACGATGCTTCGGGCTAATATTTACTTTCGAGAGTATCAATTTGTTCCTTTTTCCAAGACCAACATTCTGTTGTACACTTAATAAAACGTATGCATTATGTTCTTGAGACGAACGTATGCAGGAGAAAACGATTTTCCACGAAGAACCGTCGCTGGGTTACCGTCTTTAATATTGCGGCTTAATATTAAAGACATCTGCTATACGAAGCACCGCATTGCTAATCGGTCTTTCCCTAATGCAATTGAATATTGTATTCGCAGCCTGTTTCTCGCGTTGAATTATTTACGATTTCTTGTGTAAAGGAAAAAAAAAAAAGAAATCTTTTTTACCGTGGCAAGCAAGAAAATAAGCTACTTTTGGCTCGTATGGTGTACGTGTGAGGCGTTTTAATCGCTGATCGAAGCTGTGCCAACTGCTGCGTCTGATGACCAAGGAAAAGGAGAACGAACAAAACGAACGGACAAAGAACAACATTGGAAGTAGCGCAGAATTACCGTTCAATCACGTCGGACGATCACTTTGCGTCACAAATTCACTCTTTATCTCAAATTGGCTTTGCTTCGGCATCATCACACGTTATTAAATATATCACGGTGCACTCCTCGGTAAAATAATCGCAAACTTTTAGTTGGTCTACAAGTATATTATCAATCTTCTAACGCAAGTACTTTATTAATGCCATATTTTTATGCGATGTATCATGTTAAGAATCAAGTTATTATGCTATTATATTACAATATATTACGTTCTCTCTTTTCTTAATTATTGGAATAAAAGGAATTTTAAATTAAATATTATAGTTATGTAATTTTTAGGTATGAATAAAGCAAAAAAAACTCATTAAAATGGAAAGTACCACACTTTAAACGTCGTTATTTCAATTCTTGAATTTTAATTTAATTGAAAAACGTAAACATATCGCGTTTATTACTCTTTAAAATGTTTAGAGTAAATCTCACTGTTCAGAGATTAAACATTGAGTCATTCTTCGTTAAGACTGACTCTTTGTTAAGGCTCAATTTTCACTCTTTAAAGTAAGATTCTATTTAAAGAATTTATAAAGAATAATATTTATTTAATTACATGCTTATCATTACTTTTTATTTGTTTTATTTCAGAAGCGATTATAAAATTAGCTTGTTTTAATTTCGCACATTCCAAATAAAAGTAATGACTGACGTTTCTTTGCGACGTTTAACGAGCGTTCTGATCTCGATTAACTAATTCACGATTCACGAGAAAGGTCGACCCGCTTTTCCCGCTTTTCTCTCCGCATTTGCGACGGAAAATGCGAAAAAGCACACGAAATTCCGACGGAATGCATAGGTATTTTAAATGGTGCCTTCTCATCGGGAGGTGAGCTTCACGTCAAAATCCCGATAACCGCGTGACCGATAATATCGGGGCAAAAAACTTGTAATCGACATCCGGACCCTGCGTTTCCCCGTAATCGACTGAAGTAGGGCAAATAAGTAGTCTGTTATTATCAAGTCGGCCCTTCCATAAATGGAGAGACGGCATTCGCAGCGTGACGGTAAACTACTCCGGTATACGTGTGCGGCGAGTTCTCGGAATTCGTAGCGGTGTACTTGACCGAGCATTTATTCCGGAGAATATTTATCCGATATTTATCCGAATATTTTTACAAAGCTCTTTCCATACTATTCTTTATCATTAAATTATTCTTAAAAAATTATTATTTCTATAAGGATTTTCAGCAACGTGAACGTTCGAATACAACGTTCAAGCTACGGACGTTGCGTTCGCTTCGCGAATTTAAATATTCGCAATTAATGCAAGCGCGGTAAATGCGTAATCAGCCGCGCCGCCAAGTACCGTAGGATAGAACGATTACACGCCCACCGCGGGAGGTTCTATAGATCGTTACTCCCGAGTAGAAATTGCCGATTGCGAGCTTTGATAAAGTTCTAGTTTCATTAGACTGAGCTCGCGAACTTTATCTAACGTTATTCCATTCGCTCGACTGACTTCAATGTTGTTCGTGCCGTTTACGAGAGGTACTTACGAGGGCCTTGACCGACACCCTGGCGAAGACGGGTGCGTCTCTGGTAAACCGCGAGTAACCCTGCTCGCATACTCTCAGATCACCCATAGACCTCGCCTTCTACGATCGGGGCGAGAGCATCAACGAGAATACAAATTAGCGGTGAGTCGTTTCGAGAGACGCGAGCTCTGTGAAATATTGATCGCAAGCGATAATGGAGCCGCCTCACCAAATAAAGATTTCATAATCATTAGACGTTTTTTAAAATTGCTAAATAAAAATATTTCAAATTTTGATGATATCTTATTATTTTATTTTTTATTGTCACGAGACCTCGTAACATTATTTGATGTGACGTTAATTAAGAAAATTACGAAATTGTACTTTGTCGGAAATAAACTTTATTATCTCGCGTAAAAAGATAAAAATACTTTCTATAAAGATATAATTACTCAGAAAACAATTGTGCTATTATTAGAAATTTGTGTCACAGAACTCGCGCTCTAGACTATTAGTATACTATCAGGATGTTTATTTGCTTGGAATTTACGTAATATTGTCGCCACATTATAAAGCAAATGTCGAAAATGGCTCATGCAACAACAAAAGTTACACAATGCATTTTTCATTCCTGTCGTACGCCAGAAATTAATTTGCAACATCGTTAATAAGCATTCGCATGCTTGCAAATTTTGCCTAGCAGTTATCGACCCCTTCTTACTTTATTACGATAGAAATCATAAATGAATAAAAAATACCAATTATTAAAATTTGCGAAATATCGCGAAGTATAAATGAAAATTTATTCAAGTACACCTGGTAAAAAATTCTTCATGCATGAACATGTATAAATATGTATAAATATACGTAAACACGTATAAATATTCATTAATTATATATGAAATACATGTCCATACATGTTCATACATTCTTTTTTTTTTTTAAATTACTTTTTAGTGTAACAGAAATAATAATAGTAATGTGAAAACATTAAAAATAATTAAAAAGGAAATTTTCACACTATTTAAAAAAAAAATCAAATTTGAAGAAATGTAAAAAAATTATTTATGTATAATTAAATATAAAATTATGTATGAGCAATTTTTTTTACATTTTTCCAAACTTGTATTTTTCTGAAACAAACAAAAATTATCCCTTTATTTTTTATGTTTTCACATTACTATTAGTATTTTTATTATATATACCAAAAATTAATTTTACAAAAGGAAGAAGAATGTATAAACATGTATGGACATATTTCATATACATGTTTATGAATATTTATGCGTGTTTATGTATGTTTATATATATTTATACATATTCGTACATCAAAAATTTCTTATCGAGATGTAGTTTATTAGAAAAACGCGGCTGCTTCAGATAATTATCATAAAAAAATAATCTCCCTTTAAAAGAATCTTATTGTCTTCTTAAATATACGTTTAAGATTATTATCTCTCATTAAAAAAAGATTGTATGGAAAAAGATTGCTAATTTAAATTAGCCAAAATTTGCACGGCTATTATAACATCGCTTTTACATTTACATTGTACAATTACATCGACCAGGACAAAAACAAACACGAGACATTCGCGATACGTGTTTGGACGAATTAATACAGTATACAAACCTCTTCAATTTCCATCGCATGGCTCGCTTTCCCAAAAGTTGCCTGATCGCCGTCACTCATGTTCGAGATGTCGCCAAAGCTGCGACACTGTTAGTGACAAAATATGTATCTGACAAATGTATCACATAGCTATTAACGAAGCAGATTTGTAGCGAAAGCGTACATTAATTAAATCGATATCTCGTCAATCAAGAAAATTGGCCTTTTTAATTTTACGGAGGAAAGACCGTAACGGAGTAATTGGCGACACTATCTAGCGTGTCTTCTTTATGTGTCTCTCCTTTCATTGCAAACGCGATCATGCCGGCTACATGGTTGTTACTTACTAATTGCTTGATGGACACGCCAGTCGCTATCCGCTCCCTGCACAACTTCTCCTGATCACTACGACTCGTCTCCGAGACATAGTTCTGTGTCTGCATGCGCAAAAAGAAGAACAAAAATGCAAGCGGATCAGTATACATGCAACAACAAACATGTACGTTCGGGACGCAGCCTTACGCGGTCACAAAATAACAATTACGCAAACTACAATTTTTGCTGAATATTTATATTATTTAATTACATATATTATATGTTAATGTACCGATCTTCGCATGTATAATTCGCTCGAACTTACTTTAAAAGGAAAAATATATTTCTTTACTTTGTGAGAACAAATTACAAGATATGCTCGTTATATCGACTCCATTACGCTTGCTTGGGTAAATTTTAACATTCACTGGATCACGCTCGTGCGAGGGTAAAATTACACATGCAATTCCCGAAAGTAACAACGTAATTTCGTCGGTAGGTTTAATCAAACAACATAGGTAACTTTTAATTGCTTAATGGAGTAATTGTACGTTTACTGCGCCCGCCGTTAATTATTTAAAGTCCATGTTAGCCGTTCTTTCATATCTAGTAGATCGCTTGGTGAGTGGCCGGGGTCAGGAAATCTCTATTCGCGCGCCTATTCATCTCGTCGACTGACGAGAAACAAAGCTAGAAAATAGTACTTGCATCTCGCATAAATGCAACGCGTGAATAGCGCTCGTCTCTGGGAAACAGTTGTGCCGAGAGAAGTCAGGAAAACGAGAGGAAAAAGGAATGTCTGAGAATAGAGAGCGTTCCGCAAGATCTGCCTTAAATGTCAAAAGTGCTCTTTACGATGAATTCTATGTTAATCCTCTAATAATTTGAACGTAAGCTACTCTCATACTAAAGATTAATTTCTAAGACGCGTAATATCCATTAATAAAATTAGATCGACACTTGTAAGTGTCTGAGGATCAAATTACATTTCTGACTGTAATTGTTGGCGTGTGTAATTTGCAGTTAATTCTCAGATACGTACGCTTCAGCGCAACTTACCAGTGACTTAACATTGACGTTCGATAAATCGTCCTTGGCGGAAAAATCGATCATCTCCGAATGCGATCGCTGAGTGCCCGTATGCATGCTTGCGTCTTGTAAGCTACAGTTCTGATGGAAAAACAAAAGAAACACGAACACACTGAGCATGCAACTGCATGAGAGATTAATAAGCTGCGTCTACTTGCTAACTTGCGCCGAGCCGTTAGTCGAGTACGATAATCAAAGGTAGAAATAATTAATTATTACACGCTCCACGTCGAGTCTGCCAATCATTTATGACACATTCTTCACAATTCAATTTTTAGAAATACAATCAGAGACACTTTAAATCCCACTGAATCATGCTTATTTATGTTTCCTTAATAAATTATAAACTTTGTCCATTTTGTTTCTTAATTTTTATTTTCTTATTCATTTTTACATTGTCGATCACTTAACATTGAACTCTATCTTTAATACTGACTGTATCGTTTTATACTACGCCTGTGATATTTTAAATTATTAACTATTTTTTGCTACTTTTGATGTATTTTTTTCAATATTTATACGTATTATACAAAAAGCTTTCGTTAGCCAATTTTTTTACCTTGCACAGATGTAAGCTTCTTTTAAAAAAATATATAAATAATTTGCTACACGATCTCGTCCGCACAGACACACGCACGTAATTAGATGATATCATACAAAAAAGCATTCATGAAAAAAGAGATACATTTACACATAAGTATAATCTATATTTTTTAATAAAAAATATAAATGTAATAATGATACAGTAATAGCACAAACTCAATGCTTTTCTTCATCGTTTAACTGATCCAAATGTTAAATATATTATTTAACAAAGTAATATCGTCTAATTATTTTCTTTTCTACCGATGTTAACATCATACATGATTTTCGAAACGGAAGTAAGCTGCTCCACTGCAGCTTGACTGTAATTGCGCGCAGAGGGACGAGTCCCGCAAAAAGGAAACGTCGCAATCTCGATCGATATCGTCCGCGCTCTACTTAATAGCGCTCCGATATCTGTCGCGATCACGTATCAGATCCCTGATTCCAAGAAGAGCGTCAGACGGTAGAAAACTCGCTCCTATCTGTGCCGACGAAATCCGGAAAAGCCAGAGCGAGCCGACGCATGCAGATGCGATACCAAAAGCGCGAGCTTCCGGTTTTCACCGGCGCGACCGCGCCGGTGGCGAGTTTTACCGGGTAACGTGATAATTAGCGTGATAACGGTTCCACGCACGGTGATTTCGTACTCGCGCATCTCGCACATGTCGGAGAACCGCCCTCAATTATATCTCTTGAGAATAGCGGCCGGTATGACCAGCGTTTACTTGATGAAAAATCGCGCTGACATATATATACACATGTATACGCGTATGTATATATATATATATATATGTCTTGTCAATAATCAATATAGAACGTAGCAAATTAATAGGTACAATATAGTCGGGTGACACAGCATGTCCCAGAACAATCGTGGTTTTTCTTCATTCACCGATCATCCTTTTACCAATCCGATAAATCGTTCTCAATCGAAAATGCCGATAAACCGATAATAACGACGTGGCTTTCACAGTGGATACGTAGAAGTCCGATTTTTTTTTGTTTCGATCGATACCACGTGAAGTTTAATTCAACAGAATTTTCTGATACCCTATCAAATTTTCATTCGAGCAAGACTGCCACGCTACGACGATTAGAGAACACGTACCGGTGAAAGGATAGCTGCGGGACATCCCGTGCACACGTGCGCGTCTATCAAAACGATTTATAACTCACCACGGAGATGTTCTCCTTCTCGAGATCGCTCTTCTTGCTCTTCTTGGTTTTCTTTGTGCGCGGCGTAAGGTTCGGCGAGGTGGCATCGTTACCAGCAACGCCCTCGATCTTCTTCTTCTTCGTTTTGGTCCCACCTTTCGAGGAGGTCACCACGGTGGAACTCGCGGTCACCGTTTCCTCGCGGCTTTCGCTCTACGATGAAAGAAAGAAAAGAGATACATACGTTATTACATTTGAAAACGTTCCGAATGATTTTTTTCAACGACCCTGACGCGAAGATTTCTCGAGTCTCGAACGATTAAAGTAGACACTTGGGTCATGATTAAATGTTTCTTTCGCGATCTAACGTAGGCGGACACACGCGCGGACTTCAGGAAAGGAATATAGACTTGGAAGAACTAGATTTAGCATACGCCATTGTGCCGCTAAGATTCAATGGTCTTCACTGCGCACGCCGAGATAGGTGAAACGCGGTCTCTGCGGTCCGAAACGCGGAAGTTTACATTCGCCTAACAAACATGATTTTCAAGCGATAATATCGATTTCACGGTGTGGTAACGCAATATTTCCGTCGAATGTAAAAGTGCAGTGGCAGTGAAAAGAGTAACATTAGCGTGCGCATTACGTTGTCTTCGCCTGCTTTTAACGTTCGGTCGGATGTTCTTCTCTACGAGAGATAAATCTTCATCCTTTCACGCGCGGAAGAGTTTTTCTGAAATATATTTCCTATCCGACGCGTAATAAAATCTCGGTCTTAAACTATTACGGATTAAACGTATGGAAAACGAAAGCTGGATTGACGTCAAGCGCGCTGGAGGATAAATTAAATTTCATGATTTTTGCTAAGAGCGTAGCCAATTTCATGATGGAAAATCGAACGTTTTCTTTACCTTACAGATTATAGCTCCAAAATTCGTTCTGACATAAATTCACATATCACGCACTTTATTTCCGTTTTTATTTCCGACGATCTGACTCATTCTCGTCTCATGCGAGACGTACGTGAGCGTGCATAACGCGATCGACGCATTAGTTAGGCAAGATTTCAGACGGAATATTTGTTTAACCGCACGGCTTCGCTTACGAGCGAAACTAGTCCGATATCGTACAGCGCAATTAAAACGTCATTCGCCTACGTGATTCTCGGCTCAACTCATAATTGTCCGGCTGGTAATAATCTTCGCTTTTTTACGATAACACGATACGAGGAGTAATTACCAAAAGAATGCGAGATAAGAATGCAAACAAAGTTGGAGAATTATAAAAATTGGGATTATAGATTAGAGAGAGAAAAAACCGTGTCCTCTTCTCCGTTACGAGCACGGCGATTTGGCTTCACTGCCGTCGAAACACGAAAGCAACGGCTTGTTCAGACGCGGGTATTAGAAACGACTGATAAGAGCGTCAAGTTTTCATGGCTCCAACGATTTATACACGATGTCGTAATTGCCCGACAGCTATGGCCGTCCGACAAGGAAGATTTCCGATAAGCCGCACGCGCGAAAAGCAATACTCCGGAACGGAGTGTGAGCCATGCGAGCGTAGTAAAACGCGACATAATGCGTACCGACACAATCTCAACCGCGACGTTAGACTATTAATTATCGAGAAATTGGCAAGAGGCGCGATTATGTCATTATTATATCTATATATATATATATATATTTCAAAATTAACAAACGTAAACAATAAGATAAGAGATACAAAAGGCAGAATATGATGCATAATTTTTAAGCAAAACGCTCCATATATAAAAAATATTTTAATTAGGAATCCTTTTGACAAATGTCTATTGATAAACTCTTGTTTAACAAAGAAATGAGGAATAATTGTAATAATTCGACTAAACTGTTATATTTTCTTATTTTAAATATTTAACAATGAAGAAATTTAAAGCGACTTTGAGAGAAACCACATGAAACGTGCTCCGCAAGCTGTCACTTTAGAATAATCCTGGCACACTTCCCAACACTTCCCAATCCTTTCTCAAGGTCCTTCCGAATAATTGGAGCTCGCAACAATTTCCCTGCGATCATCAGCGGTTTACGGTACTCCACATATACTTACACACTCTCTATTCGAGGCACAAAAGCGAAGTTTCGAGTTTACGCTACCTCGATTACTCTCGTCTCGTCTCGAGAAACCGGAAGACAATCGCTTCCGACGTTCTCCACGACGTACTCGCTGAGAACTTTCACGTGAAAGCAATATCGATCACATCACCATCAGTTCACAACTTGTATCACCCCGAACGCACAATTTGGTCCCTTCTTCTGCGGACTTATCCGACGCTGGTCCAAGCAGCCTCTAGCACCGACACCAGCCACGCATTCAGAATGACGAACGCGCGTCCACCTTGGCAACGGGGTCGACGAAAGCCGACGAAGGACAGAAGGAGAAAGAAAGAGCGGTCAGAGCTGAGTTTCAAGCGCGAACGAGATGGCTGGTAACCGAGGCGAGAGTGGGAGCAAGCTAGAGAAAAAGAGAAAGAGATAGAAAAAGGAGGAGAGAGAGAGAGAGAGAGAGAGAGAGAGAGAGAGAGAGAGAGCGAGGGAGAGAGAAATAAGAAGAATACAAGGAGAGAAGACCAAAGGAAAAAAGGCGAATGTTCTTGTTCAACGACCGTGTCGTCTGGTGCGCGCACCTCCCCCGCTCGCACTTGAGTTTACCCTCCCTCGCAAACTTTTGTCGCGACCCTGCGGCAGCAGTTAGGTCAAGCCGATTCGTCGTCCAGGTCGTACCTGATCGATGATCATCCTCGAGATCACTCCTCGGGAAACGTGAACGAACGACCGCTCTGCGTGATGCCTCAGAGATGTCTGAGGTACCGAGGAGAGCGTGCGTCTCGTAACGGGTTCAGGAAACTCGATGCTCTCCAAAGCGTAGCACGCAGCATGCGGCTTTCCGCTGCCGACGATTGGCCGTTTCCACCAGGCACGTGGAGCCGGTTGGCTTCAGGTAAAAGAACTCGGATTCTCAGCTGCTCGGCGAGCAGAACCGTGGCAGAACCTCGCCGAGGCGAGGAATGTTTCAAGAGGAAGCGACAGGAGGATTGTGACGCCGTTAAGAGGTTGTGTGCTTTGCGTACGATTGACTTTGACGTGATCTCGATCTTGATCGGCCCTTAACTAGGCGACTGGGCAAGTGGCCTCGGCAGTTTCGCTCCAGGAGCTTGATTAATTTTTTTTTCAAATATTGTAAATATAATATATAGTTTCAAGATCTAATTTGCCAAGAACAAGTCGGCGTCGACGAGTGAAAATAATTGTTTATTCGCAGATAATCGCTGACTGTTCCGTTTTAAATCCTTTCCGTCGTTTACCATACTAGCAGTGAGATTAATCACAAAAACAGGTTATCTTTCCTTAAATCTACACCGTATTTACGGATAATGAAGGTAGGAACCAAAGAAGTAAATCGCTTAAGATATAATTATCAAGCTCAGCAAACTGCTCCGTACGGAATACAGAATGTATGAGTTTGAGAGATCGCTACCAATTAAGGACTAAAAGCGTCTCGAGTTTTCGAAGACTCGAGTATCCCACGTATTTCAATTCGGTCGAGTATACGAATACTGAATCACTGTTACGAGCAGTGTTTCGCGAGTTGATACGAAATTCATGGCGATAAGCCGGCTTCCGTTGTGACTGCAGATCTTGCATTTGCATGAGATTTGTGGTGTGAGCGATCGTCACGCGCTGCTGACCATAGAAGAGTGTACACCTTCAAGGGTATCGAGGAGATAAAGGCAAATAATACACATTTACGATTTGCGAGTAACGAATTGTTGCGGAAGGCATGTCGAGTATAATATCGAGGTTGCGATTACGTATAGAATATATCGACTATCATAAGAAAGGGGAGAATCAATTATTCGGACGCGTATTTATATGTGATTACAAATGTAATCACATGATGTGACGAAGATTAGAAAATTAATCAAATAAATCGACAGGGTTGATGCTATTCCTTTAGCGATTTGCGGTGCTATAAATAGTAAGGGGAACATAAATTTACTAAACTTAGCGTATCGATACCGCGGATTATGCGAATACCCGCGGGCATTCGCGGGAATCCCTTACCTGGAGGCTGTCCGATTGTCGAAAAAAAATATTAACGAGATTAATCGTCCTAACACGTGTAAAAATATGCGTAGGAGTTACGTAGAGCGATGGCGCAATTAGTCTTGCAGAAATTGCTAGGAGGATCGGATCCACAATGCGCTCGCAGGAATTATCCGATGCAAGCAACAACCTGAACGCTGTTAAGTTATGGCGCTTGTATTTCTCTTGCGCAACGTACGGAATATGAGTACCCGAGAGACGCGTTTCTACGCCGAACGTTTGCAGCTTTACGTCACAAGCGCGAAGCAACCCTATCGATATCAAGGCACATAAGTTATACAGAGTGAATTAAATAACGAAATAAAGGATTCTTTCTAAACATAATAAACAAAAATAAATATCGGGCGAAGTAACAGTCAAACACATTTCTTCCAAATACACAAAAATATATATTACATTAAAATTAACAGAGATAAAAAATTATTACATAACGCAAAAAATTGGAATATAAATTAAGAAATGATTAAGGTTACAAGTTTCGGCTACCGGTTTGAGCCCTCTTCGAAAAAATGACAGAATAAAATAAAATCAATTGTCGCAAATGATCGCATATTCAGAATATTCACAGTTCGGGTGAGTCTCAATCTCGAAACATAATTTCCGTATGATTGAACAGTCAAAAGTATTAAAAATGTCTTGGTAAAGTTCAGAATTCATGTGTAAGAAATTTAAATTAATATGTCTAAAAAAAAAAAAAAAAAAACTTATGAAATATGTACAGTAAGAAGGAGCGGAGATATGTAAGACAGACATTACGTGTCGATTCTTATGTACGTTCAGTAGTGCGGATCAACACAGACCTTTTATTTTATTCTGTCATTTTTTCGTTATACTAATGTCTGAAGAGGGCTCAAACCGGAACTAGCCGAAACTTATAACCTTAATCATTTCTTAATTTATATTCCAATTTTTTGCGTTATGTAATAATTTTTTATCTCTGTTAATTTTAATGTAATATATATTTTTGTATATTTGGAAGAAATGTGTTTGACTCTTACTTCGCCCGATATTTATTTTTGTTTATTATACAGAGTGTACAAAAATCATTCAGCATTTATATAATAGATAGTACACATTATATTATCTACCATGTAAACACTAAATAATTTTTTTATCATCCTATATAATCTGAATTACGGTTAAAGTAAAAAACATTACGACGTTCAGAATTATAGCGTGTGATTTGATTGATAATTTTAATGATAAGCAATACCACACCAAAAAAAACGATTAATTTTTAAAAGGTGCAATGATCTCGCTCGTGATGTTGACAAAAATGGAGCAAATCAAGCATTAATTATTACGTCGACTCATAAGAGCTATTATTCCTACCTGTACAAACAAATGCGGTGGCTCGAAGGAAAGTGCTTGTGCCCTCATTCGAGGCTGTGAATTTTCTCAACGTTTTACATTCATGAGAAATATTACACGACGTACACGTCATCGTCACAATGTTACGATAATGACATATTAATTAATTTTACTGTGAAAATAGTCGCGAGTGCGAAGTTTCGATTTATGCAAATGTAAACAAGACAACTATTCATAAGATGTAAAAAAAACTTTAAAAAACAAGAGGACCGGTATTTCATACAAGTTCACAGTTTTTCTTATTACATATTTAAAACTGTCTTCAGTATATATACAATTTTAAGATATATGTGTATGTTATAAGCTAATCACAGGACGGTATTAATAATTCGTTCTTATTTTAAGACCGTCTTAAAGTTTAGCTTAAAATCGTATTTAAGAACAGTCTTAAATATAAGAATCGACTAAAATACCGCACACAGTCGGTATTAATATCTTAAGATATTACGTAAGACAATCTTGAAATACAAACAGAGTACACCGGCCAAAATGTAACATTTTCGCGGATGTCGTTAAAATTCTTGTGTGATTAACCAGAGAGATTAGTTAAATCTTAAAAACCATTATAAAGCCGTTATTAGAAATTTGCCGTTAATCAAATATTGGCCACAAATCAATTCAGTCGTCGCAGATATGCGTTATACGCAATATTACACCCAGTGTCCTTACACCACGACGTCCGTATCGACATTTTCGCGTCATTCCTTCGAGCCGCTCCTTCGTCGCTCGAGCGGGCGTCGAGTTAATTCACGAAAAAAGCACACTTACGTCACAGGCGTTAGAAACGTCGCTCGTCTCCGTCTCGTCCGGCGTGGCCAGGGGCGCACGGGGGGACGAGGGTGCAAGGTAATCGTCTTGCTTCCCTTCGTTATCGTCCCTCGTCGCGTCGTTAACCGCGTCACGTTCCGCCGCGGCTGGCGCATCCTTCGGTCGTTCTTCGGCGTCTGCCGATTTTGTGGCCTCCTCGACTGTGGTCCACGAGTCGAGATTCCCGATCTGCTCGGCGACGAGTTGTCTCGTCTCCGAAAAGATCGTCACGCTCGTGTCGGACACTACAATCTCGGTTTTTTCGATGAAAGTCGAGTCCGACGCCGAGAACTCGCTCGAGGATTCGTCCACCAGATTTTGCGTATCATCCGCAACGAGACACTCTGGCGACTCGTTTTCCAGAATCGATCCCGGCGTTACCTGAGATTCGGTGATCTCTGACGATATCACGATCTGCGGTGGTTCCTGATCGATCTCTTCGTTTAGCACACGGCGTTCTATGTCGAGGAACTCCTGCGTGCTGGCCATCTCCGCGGACATCTCGGACTGGCAGACGTCGTCGGAGAAACGAGAGTCCTCTGGTTTCAAATCGATCTCTTCGATCGTTTCGGAGAGCGGCGATTTATCCCGATGGATCGGCGACGTGGGAATCTTCTTTTCCTCCTCGGCAGAATTGTTTGCATAGGAATCATTAAGCGTATCGATATGTTCATTCGTGGAAGACTCTTTATTCGTCCAAGGGGATTTCAATTTGTCAAGGGTTTGACGCTGTATATAGAGCTCATCTTCACAGTTGTAGAACCGACCGCTCTGTATACCACTGTACAGATATGGCGTCTGGACAGTCCGTACGTCCGGAATATCTATATCTGCGTTCTTTCTTTCCCGTTCGACGTCGGTGTGAAGGAGATCTACATCATCGAGTGTCTTCGGCACCAAGTCTTCTTCCTCCCGCTGATGTTTGTCCACGGGACAACTGACAGAAATCGGGAAAGACTGGGAGTTCGATTCATCTACGTGATCATTTGTGACATTGCCAGAGTCTGTATCATCCGCGGGAGCAACAGCTTCCTTGACAATCGCCTGACACTCCTCACTGTTGCTGCTAACATCGACAGCTTCGTCGCGGCTTGACTCTTGATCACCTTCGTTCGTTTTCTGAATAATTATCGGCGCAACACCAGCTTCCGGCTGCTCGACAAACGCCTGATCCTCCTCTTCGTCACGGAAACGTACCGGTTCTGGTTTTACAACTTCGATGTTGACGTGCGGGGACACGTGACCATTCCGATGACCGTACGGTTCCTCGACTAAAGAATAGTGCCCGCTCTCGGCAGCTATGAACTCCGCATTAACATCAACGGGATCTTGCCGACAGTCCAGGACGATTTTCTTGATTGTCTCCGGTTGAGTGATGACATTTTCGGTTTCTTCGATGACGGCGTCATCGTCGTCCTTACTCGAGCAGATCCTCAGGGCCAGTTCACTCTCTATCAGCTCCTGCAGGCTCTTGTCGTCGTTCTCAAGCTCGTTACGTGTATTGTTTGTGAGTACGAGATCGTCATCGTCGCACAGTGAAATTAGTTGAGTGTTACTCGTGGTTAGATCATCCAAATCAATCAAACCATTGTTAGATTGAACACCGCACACCTCGTTCTTCTTGCTACTTACTACATTGATCGACTTCTTCGTCGCCACCTCCGCCATTGTGGTTCCTCGTGTGATCACACCGTGGACACCTGGAAAAAGTTTCGATTGTTTTAGATCATCAAGAAGATTAAGATAATTTAAAAACGTATAATGTAAAAATGCCTCTTTTTAATATACTTAAGTAATACTAAGGTGCAAATTACGCAAGTACCTCTTGAGAAACGTTAATGCGATAGTCCTATTAAATTCTTTTATACATATTTCTTCAATATCTTAATACTTTTATAAAAAATATATTAGAATAATAAAAAAATTAGCTCTCTCTCTCTCTCTCTCTCTCTCTCTCTCTCTCTCTCTCTCTCAACGTCTTTTCTCTTTGTCGTACACAAGAAGAGTATAAATTTATAGAAGTGACTATAGATTAATACAGAGATGAAACTGGGCAACGGGAACGCAAAATGTAGGATCGATAAATAATACTTATGCGCAACCGGTTTCCCTATGTAATTTCGAGCTAGAAAGTGCGAGATAAAATAAAAATTCTTCGGGGTGCGCTACTGTGAAACGAAAAAAATGTAAGGAACTACGTGTCAAATTAACGTTCTAAGTGACACAATAAAATAAATTAATATTTTAATTAATATAATAAAAATGACATTTATTTCGTTAAAATGGCATTTTCTATATTGAAACATAAAAACACACATGGTACATCCGTATATTCTCATAAAAAATAAATTACACGTATAGATATTAATATAAAGATTGACTTTACAAATTCTCCCAAGGATGAAAACTTTTATTTAAATATTCTGTAATTCTCTTTTGCAGTTTTTCTAATCTTTTCATAATTATTGATTACGGAGATATTTAATACTAGAAATACTAAGAGGTCATTTTTGACTGTTTTTATTTTTAGAGTAATATTATATCTCTGTAAAAGATAGAATTCCAAATTTTTTTTGTTTTCAATAATTATGTTTTTCATATTGAAATATTTTTAGTTCTTCATCATTTAAAAAATTTTTATGATAATTTATTCGTTTTCCCTTTTATAATGAATAAAAAACGTTAGTACTCTTTTAGTGTTAATATAATTCAATATAAACCGTAATATTGTATGATATATATGTGGCAATAATTTAATGTCTCTATATAATCCGTTTTCTATTCGATATAATGTGAGCATGTGAATGCGATCTTCTCGACCCGCGCAATTGACTTTCTTCGTGTCGAAATACAAGGAAAGCTCTTCAAGTACACGTATGGCAAACCATCTGCCACTCGATAAAGTAGCGCCGGTTTATGGTTATGCAAAAGAAAATCTGCACAAGTGGTCATACAAGATCATGGTCAAATGGATATGTAACGTGCCTGTCAGGCAACTTCTGATCAATTCAATATTGCTCGCCGAAATTTCGATCTTGTTACAATTATTATAATTTTACGGGCGATGATATATCATTAAAGTTACGAGGAACTATTATCCGGCAAATGCTCTCGTACAATGTAAATTTCTGTACATTTTTCTATTGCATCCATTCATATTACACTAAATTTGCATAAAAATCTAGATAACAAATTGAAAGAATAAATCACATATATGACAATTTAAGTATATTATAATTTATATATTATAATTTATAGATATTAAGTTTTTTTTAAATAGATATTGAGTTTTTTTTAAATTTGGACTCTAAGAATATATACCTACATAATTTATAACAAAAATTTCTTTTCGATAATAGCGTTTTAATTTTCTAGAGTATCGTATTTTTGGAGCTCCGTTACTACATTTAGTAGATATGCGCTTTCGAGAGCCTCTCGGTCCCGCTTATGAAATCGCGGAAACCGTCGCGGTGGAATGCGTGCTGTCTTAATATTCTCATACGCGGATGTGTGGGTACCAAGACGCACCAGGAGCACCAAGTCCGTCGCGATATTAACGGAAGTTACGCCTCTATAGGACTCGGTCGCGACTGCAAACCGGCGTTGTTGGCTGGTAAGCCAACCCTCCTATTATTAGCCATTCTGCAACGTTGCGTTTAAGCTTCTGCGACGGAATGCACTTTCAAAATATGAAATCCAAAACTGTTGAAAAATATTCTGAGAAAAAGAAAAAAAAACCGTTATTCATACCTGCTTCTACGTCCAAAGCGTTAAATACATATTTCAATAATCAAAACCCAAATCGAGATTATTATTGAAGATAAATAAAGACAACGACTCCGCTATTTGAAATTGCCTCGAGTTTCAATTTGTAATTAAAAAATTATGGTAATTCAGGTTACGTAGCGTGCGAATTGAAAGTAGAAAACAATCTTGCAATTAGAAAGGTATGGCGCCTTGCGTCCCAATTCATTTACGGCGTTTTACTTTAATGAACATGCATCTTCCTACTTGGCTGCTCGAACGCTGTAACTCTCTTCGGTAATTTGACAAAATTCCAGCGCTGCGTACACATATCCCCAGCCGAAAGAGTTTATAAACAGAGGGCCACACGGTGGCCAGCTCGATCCCATCCAGTAAACCGACACTATCCGGAGGGTTCAAAATTAGAAAGTGGCAATCTCACGCATCTCTTCGCCGCGCGCACTTCTTGGTTTCTCTCCATTTTCGAGACAGGACGATGTCCAAAATCGCGGGTGAAATTTTTAAGGTGTCCGCTGATATCTTTGTGTTCGCAATATCGCCTTTGAATCTCTTTTTCGCGCTGTTTAATTTAATATCCCTCCCCGTCCTCACATCGTTCTCCCGCGATTCTATCCTGCCTTTTCTCCTTCTCTTAACGTTCTCGTCTAACCTGCTCTCTTTCTTTCTTTCTCACTCTTTCTCTCTTGCTCGTTTCTCTTTACTCGACGTTTCACCGAGGTCGTTCCTCGGGTTCACGACCGAGACTATGGAGGTACTCCTTCCCTCTCTCTCTCTCTCTCTCTCTCTCTCTCTCTCTCTTTCTCCTTTTTCTCCTGCGTCTCTTTCTCTCCTTCAGCTTCTACGTAGCCTCTACTCTCCTTCTGCTTCCATGCCTTTCCTCTCGTCCTGCCACCTCTCGTTCTCTCGTGTCTTAGCTTCCTTCTCGTTTCAACCTCTCTCTATTTTTAGAATGACACACTACCGCAATTCAAAGATGATGTCCGCACGCTGGACACATCTCGTCCTCGGAAAATGTTCTGCCCAAATGCGGCGTGCGAACGAGAGTGAGCGTTATGGAAACCGAGAAGAAAGAGGTAGAACGAGGGGCAATGAGAGAATTTTTTTCTTACTTAGGTCAAACGACAGATGCACACAATATGCACCCTACCGTGCTGTAAGGCCGAGTAACCCTCGCCCAAGTCGCAAGAAAAGTGAAACTCAAGAGATTGCCAGAGCAAATTGTGAGGTGAGAATTATAAGCGAGGTTTAAGAAGCCAAAGAAAAATTTCAAAGAGACAAGACAGCACGAAGATATGGACAAAAAGTCTCGCGAGAGATTAACGTCTGAGTTCCAAGTTTCATTATTAAAGCGTTTCGAAAAAGATTGATAAAAAAAAAAAAAAATACGGAAAAAAAATCTCGCGAGAGATCAATGTCTGAGATTCAAGTTTAATTATTAAATTAATTCCAAAAAATTGAGCAAATATTAAAAGTAGAAAGAAGATCGTATTCAAAGTCTTATCGCAGAGGATCGAATTACATGTTTCGAGAGTTTTTAGTTCCAGTTTAATTATAATTTATTATTAGACGTACCCGGTACATAAAAATTATAAGAGCTTTGTGTAATATCACGCTAATAAAAGATAATTGATCACGCGATCAAATTATGTATCGGATATATATTGTAAAAGTCCAGGGTCCACGACATGCGTTTTACGGTGAGAGACGACGGATACAATCGCAATGTAAATTACCGTAATAAATAGAGTCTTGTTTACGCAATTAAGTTCAAGAAAAATGTCGCTAAGGTCGAAATAGCTAAATCTCACATCGGTTCCGTGTTTCGTGCTTAAGAATCGACACGAATCAATGAATGCACGCGAGAATGCATTGCACATGCCGTTGTCTCTTTTCGTGGTCACTTATAATGTTGCAACCATATTATGGTACAAGTGCGCTCCGCTAAGTATACCTCAGAATATACCGATCCTATGGCGTGCATAGTGTAGAAACGCGAGATTCTATGCGTTCATAAGAACATTCTTCCGTTCGTACACCCACGATTTACTGAACGCCACGCTGCGGAAATTAAATTCTCGAACGGTACCGAGAGCTGGCACGGTAAATACCGAACGCGGTCAATGAGATAATGAGCGAGTCCGCGATTACTTTCGATAAATTTCATTGAAGTGCTGTTGAAAACATTTTCTAGTCATATATAAGTAAAATGTCTATATAAGCCTCTGTGATTGTTAGTGCATAAATCACATATTTATAAAGTATAATTCGCAAATAATTGAAATGTACTTACCAACTAAATTAACTGCAACTTTTACAATTAACTTAGTTGATAAGTACGTTCCAATGGTTTAACAGTTATACCTTATCATCTTATAAATATATTATTTACACACGAATAACCGCGAAGGCTCATATAGGTGTTTTATTTTGGTATATTTCATTTATTCTTGGAGCTATAAAATTATTTTTATTTTTATTTCTAGTCAATACACTCGCGAAGATACTGAATGGCGAACATTTTAAATCCTAATTAATTTTGAGTTCGTGCGAATTAGCAAAATCAACATTTATTTAATTATGTTTCAATTAACTTGTAATTAATCCTTAACAAGCAATAAGTAAGAGCAAGAGTTCTTTTCATTTGTAAACAAAACATCATGGGCTTGTCTTATTGTTAGTCATTTAAATCTACTAACACGGTATGGGAATCGCGTGAAGTGCTAGGTGAAAACACCGACGATTAATCTAAATGATGTGATTTAAGGAGTACACAACGCAACGTTTCACCTGTGTAAAGAATCATCGTGTCAGATGACTGCGACCCCGTGTCCTACGAAGATGTAATAGCTTTCTGTCCGTAATCAATAATGTAAATTTTACTTCTCTGCTTCGCCCAGAGACTGATGAATAATGCAGACGCTTCTCTGTCTGGATTGATCGTGATAGGCCTTCATCTCGATAACGTTTTACCGGAATAACGTAGTGTCAGTGATTCGATCTGCAGCGACGCTGTGCTACTTTACATATCTATGTCAAATTGGAACACGCAAATAATCGAATAACCGAGCTACCTGCGAATTTCCTTATTTGCGACTCCTTTCGATTTCTCCAGGTATCAGAAAACACATCGCAATGAATTAATTAGTGAAATATTTCGGATAGCAATTATATAATAATAGCTGCGACAATTTATGATTTTTCTAAGAAAAAACATTGCATAGAACATAGAGCTACTCTTTAACAACGTAGTAAATAAATACTTTAACAAACAACAATAAATAATAAAGAAAATAAAATATTTAAATGTTTTTCCTTGGCTTAGCTTAAAAATAGTTACTTTATTATGTAAATAAATTTACATATAACATATATTTGTCAGATAATAGATAATTATATATTTTATCTATTACTTGTATATAAGTACATTTTAAAATAATGAAATAAATTAAAAAATCAAATATATATAATTTAAATCATTAACATTTTAAAAGTAGCTTTATCAAGAATCTCTGCACCATTATATTTTTCCTGCCCTGGCCTTAAATCACCCATGAAAAATAAATCCGCGGAAACGCGGTATACGCACGTACAGACGCGACCTTCCGCGTGTCTCACGCACGATATGCGCTTTCATTGCACAAGCCGAATGCGTAAGGCGCAGTCCCGCTTTGTTCTCTTTCTCTTTCTCTCTCTCTCTCTCTCTCTCTCTCTCTCTCTCTCTCTCT